>NC_091291.1:23858362-24018362 GCF_032444005.1 Ranitomeya imitator | reverse complement strand
TCAATCAGTAGAGTCCATGAAAAGTTCAGGTTGACCTAACCCCATTTTTTAATAAATAGTGAGCTCTGTAGAACATCAACCTACCCAATGGTCAAAGAAAGAGATCAAGGCTAACGATGAGTGAACCCGAACTTAAAAGTTGTACCGAACAGATAGCGTCCGGTGGTAATCGCCAAACGTGGACTTCTCCCGGAAGTCCATTACAATGTTCAGAGTTCCGAGAGAAGGAAAGAGAATATATTTTCCACATCAAAAGTTTGGGTCACCATTCTATTCAATGGGTTTTGGGTTCTGGTTCAAGATCGGGTACAGTTTTGATCCTCGAATCGAACTTTTGATTAAAGTACAGGTCGGGTACCAGAACCCAAATTTACATGGGTCCGCTCATCCATAGTTAAGGCCAAAAAGTTTCTGTCCCAGCTTCAGTAGTGGTGTGGTGTCCAAAAACACCAGAAGGGTAGCTTAGTTTTTATTTTTTGTGGACCCCCCATTCTTCTCAATGTAGACCATCACCACATTCAATGCATTCCATACAAAGAAAGGGGAGAATTAATCAAGGCTTTTGCACCAGTTTTCTGGCATTAAAAAAAAGTTCTTATTTTGTGGAATTAATTGTTATGACCACAGATCAGCAAATTAATGTGAGGCAAATCGGAATCTAGATTGAAATGTATCAAAAATTAGATTTAAAATTGATTTTTCCCAAATTAAAGAAGCACTCTTAAGTTTTTTCATCCTCTTAATACATTGCAGTCATCATATTATATGTCACTGTGTAATTCCAATTGCTCATTTTACCTTTCTCCCCAGCTAATTCTTCTCTTTTCTCTGCTGTATGTAGAAACAGGAAGTCTCTTTTCCCTGCATGAGTCATCTCCCTCTTCCAATCCTTACCCACCTGCTCCCTCCTCCTCCCTGCCAGGGACTTTTGCAGTGACTCATGACTCATACAGGGAAAATTGACCTCCTGTTTCTATATAGAGCTTGGAAGGAGGCAAAATGAGCAATTCACACTGCAGTCCATTACTGATGTATAAATAGTGGAGATGTGACTCTGGACAGAAGTGCAATATTATCCAACTTCACACAACAGTTGAAGAAATTTGAGGCAAATCAGGACACTGTAGTCCAAGTTTAAAACAAAAACTACCTTCATGATAAATCTGCCCCAAAGTGAAGTTTTAGCAGCACAGACCTGACGTTATTTCCAAAAGAAAGAAAGGAAACAAGGACGGAGGGAGGGAAGGAAGAAAAGAGAAAGGGAAAAAACAAAAAACAGGAAATAAAATGAGAGAAAGAAGGACAAAGAGAAAGAAAGAGAGAGGAAATAAAATGAGAGAGAAAGAAAGAAAGAAAGAAAGAAAGAAAGATTAAAGAAAGAAAGAAAGAAAGAAAGAAAGAAAGATGAATCAAGGAACTAGTAAGGGAGAGAGGAGAGAGCAAGGGGTGAAAGAAGAAAAGGGCGAAAGGAAGGAAAGAAGAAAATATAGAAATTAAAAGAAAGGAAGGAAACAAGATAGGAGGGAGGGAAGAAAGAAAAGAGAAAGGGAAAAAAACAAAAAAACAGGAAATAAAATGAGAGAAAGAAAGACAAAGAGAAAGAAAGAAAGAGGAAATAAAATGAGAGAGAAAGAAAGAAAGAAAGAAAGAAAGAAAGAAAGAAAGAAAGAAAGAAAGAAAGAAAGAAAGAAAGAAAGAAAGAAAGGAAGAGAAAAAGAAAGAAAGAAGAATCAAGGAAGGAGTAGAGGAGAGAGCAAGGGGTGAAAGAAGAAAAGGGGAAAGGGGAAAGAAGAAAAGAAAGAAATGAAAAGAAAGGAAGGAAACAAGGAAGGAGGAAGGGAAGAAAGGAAGAAAAGAGAAAGGGAAAAAACAAAAAGAGAGAGGAAATAAAATGAGAGAAAGAAAGAACGAAAGAAAGAAAGAAAAACAGAAAGAAAGGAAGAACAAAAAAAGAAAGAATAAAAGAGTGGAGGGAAGGAAAGTGAGGGAAGAAAATATAAAGAAAGGCAGAAGAAAAAAAGAGAGACAGACAAGAGGAAAAAAAGGAAGTAGAAAACAAAAAAGGAGGAAAAAATGGAGAGGGAGAAAAAAGAAAGGAAGATATACAAGAAGAAAGAGAAATGGGAAAAAAAAGAATAAAGTAAAGAAAAAGCAAAAAAGAAGATAAAAAAGAAAAATGAATAAAACAGAAGGAAAGAGAAAAACTAAAAGAAAGTAGAAAGAAAATAAGAAAGGGATGAAAGAAAGAAAGAAAGAAAGAAAGAAAGAAAGAAGGAAAGAAAGAAATAAAGAAAGAAGGAAAGAAAGAAGGAAACAAAGAAAGAAAGAAAGAAAGAAAAGGAGGAAGGAATTGAGGAAATAAGGAAAGAAAGAATGAAAAAAAGGAATGAAGGAATGAAGGAGGGAAGGAAGGAATGAAGCAAAAAAGAAAGAAAGGAAGGAAAGACAGCAAGAAGGAGGAAGGAAGGAAGGAAGGAAGGAAGGAAGGGAGGAAGGAAGGAAATAAAACCAGCTGGGATAATATATCAACAATTAAATTAATAAATAAATTAATTAATACAAAAATAAATAAAGTACCTGTTCCTCCAAGGGCTATAATGAGGCACAGCACTGTCCAGACTGAGGCCATCTCCGCTGTCCCCACTGACTGCTCGCCCCAGTGCAGACCCCCAACAGTATAAGAATGGTAATGACCTTATTTATGGAGGGGGGAGATAAACAAAGGTCTGGAGGGAGGGGGGGGGGGAGGGTGAAAATGACCAATTAGTGACAGTATATAGGTGGATATAGGAAAGAAGTGTTAAAATGTAGAAACCATTTTTTTATTTAAGGATCTACAGATTTCTTTTAAAATATAATAAAACCTTCAAAGAATCTGAAAAAAACATTTAATGATTCAAAAAATAGGTGAGAAAATATTGATGACAAAGTCTGATGAGATATTTACAGTCAGATCGGGATGTTTCATAAATATTCCATTTATTCAGCTATATCCGGGTCTTGTAATATCACAGATTCTGTAATCTGAATACATTTGATCTAAGACTGACACCAAGGCCGATCAATCCAGAAAAAAAAAAATCAAAATTTTTTGCCATTCATAAATCTGATTTGCATAGCTAGTACAATATAGAATTCACAAATGTATAGATTTTTTTTTTTATTATAGTTTTTTAGGATATCTGAATACATTTTCTATTGGAGGCAATTACGGTAGTTATTTTTCTATTTTTTATTAGTTTTTTTTTGTCTATCGCTTATAAAATCGTTACCCCCTTAAGGGAAATCACAGTACAGCCATGAAGAGAGGAGGTCATGTCACTATGTTAATATAAAAAACTGGTAATTTATCCCCCCCACCCAAAAAAATAAATAAATAAATAAATAAATAAAAAAAATAAAACAGAATTAATAATAAACATGAAAAAAAAATACAAAAAAAAATTTCAGATTATTCATTTTACATATTATTGATGGTTATAGAAGGAGGGAGGCGGAGGGAATCCATCTCTGGGAACTCAAATAGGAAATAGGAGATCAATAGAAACATCAGGTGGAGCAGACAGGGAAGAAAACACAAAGGAAGTGTCACCGAGGCGTCAAGAGACTCAGAACATAGAGACCCCTTGTGTCTGTAACTGGGGAGCGCGGAATCCCCCAGACTGGGACAGAGACACCGGCTTGTGTTACAGATGTTCCATGAAGTCCATGGAGATGTTTGGATTTAGCACTGAAGCCCCTCTTATCTGCAGAGGTGGTCTCAAGACAAACTAAACATATGACTAAGGATCCTGGATGGGACCAAGAAGACAGAAACCCAAAGAAAGAGGCGACTTATGAATCATATCTGTGGGCATCAAAGAGCAATAATAATAATAATAATAATAATAATAATAATAATAATAATAACAATAAGATCACATTAGTTACATAGGTTATAGCAATATTATTAATAATAGCTGCAGTGTGTGGGGGAGGGGAGAGGGAAGGATAAGCAGCATCATATGGCAGAATGAGAGGGAGCAATACAGTACATGTGTGTATATAATGTGCAAATGTATGAGACAGAAGATATAGATAATAGATAGATAGATGATAGATAGATAGATAGATAGATAGATAATAGATAGATAGATAATAGATAGATAGATAGAAGATAGATAATAGATAGATAGATAGATAATAGATGATAGATAGATAGATAGATAGATAGATAGATAGATAGATAGATAATAGATAGATGATAGATAATAGATAGATAATAGATGATTGATAGATAGATAGATAGATAATAGATAGATAATAAATAGATAATAGATAGATATACAGATAGATAGATAATAGATAATAGATAATAGATAGATAGATAATAGATAGATAGATAGATAATAGATAGATAGATAGATAATAGATAGATAGATAGATAGAGGATAGATAGATAGATAGATAGATAGATAGATAGATAGATAGATAGATAATAGATAGATGCTAGATAGAGGATAGATAGATAGATAGATAGATAGATAGATAGATAGATAGATAGATAGATAGAGAGATAATAGATAGATAGATAGATAGATAAATAATAATAGATAAATAGATAATAGATAGATAGATGATAGATAGATAATAGATAGATAATAGATAGATAGATAATAGATAGATAGATAGAGGATAGATAGATAGATAGATAGATAGATAGATAATAGATAGATGCTAGATAGAGGATAGATAGATAGATAGATAGATAGATAGAGAGATAATAGATAGATAGATAGATAGATAAATAATAATAGATAAATAGATAATAGATAGATAGATGATAGATAGATAATAGATAGATAATAGATAGATAGATAGATAGATAGATAGATAGATAGATAATAGATAGATAATAGATAGATGATAGATAGATAGATAGATGATAGATAGATAGATAGATACATAGATAAATAATAATAGATAGATAGATAATAGATAGATAGATGATAGATAGATGATAGATAGATAATAGATAGATAATAGATAGATAGATAAATAGATAATAGATAGATGATAGATAGATAGATAGATACATAGATAGATAGATAATAGATAGATAGATAGATAGATAGATAGATACATAATAATAGATAGATAGATAATAGATAGATAGATGATAGATAGATAATAGATAGATAATAGATAGATAGATAGATAGATAGATAGATAGATAGATAATCGATAGATAATAGATAGATGATAGATAGATAGATAGATACATAGATAGATAGATGGATAGAACAAGAACATAATTCAGCACAGTCATCAGTGTTGTGCGAACAAGTCCTCTTGGGAAGACTGCCAAATATTTATGCAGGGATATAAAAAGAAAAATAGTGGCAGCACTCCATGGATGAAAGGTCAAAGAAAGTAAGTGCATTTTTTCACAAGAGATGAAACTGTTCATCTGGACACAGCAGGCAGATCTATATATATAATTGTCTAAGGGTTTTTCCGTCTGTCTGTCTGTCTTTCTGTCTGTCTGTCTGTCCTGGAAATCCCGCGTCTCTGATTGGTCGAGGCCGCCAGGCCTCGACCAATCAGCAATGGGCACAGCGACGATGATGTCATAAAGGACATAGAAATCCCACGTTTCTGATTCAGCGACGGGCACAGTATCGACGTAGATGTCATAATGGTTGCCATGGCGACGATGATGTCATAAAGGTTGCCTCGACCAATCAGTCCATATTGTCCATATACTACAGGGACATGCATATTCTAGAATACCCGATGCGTTAGAATCGGGCCACAATCTAGTACATAATAGCTAGATAGATAGATAGATAGATAGATAATAGATGGATAATAGATAGATAGATAGATAGATAGATAGATAGATAATAGATAGATAGATGATAGATGGATAATAGATAGATAGATAGATAATAGATAGATAGATAATAGATAGATAGATAGATGATAGATAGATAATAGATAGATAGATAGATGATAGATAGATAGATAGATAGATAGATAGATAGATAGATAGATAGATAATAGATAATAGATGGATAATATATAGATATGAGATAGATAGATGATAGATAGATAGATAGATAGATAATAGCTGGATAATAGATAGATAGATAGACGTATAGATGTTAGATAGATAGATAGATAATAGATAGATAATAGATAGATAATAGATAGATAGATAATAGATAGATAGATAGATAAATAATAGATAGATAATGTTAATAAATAATAGAAAGAAAATAGATGATAGATAGATAATAGATAGATGATAGATAGATAATAGATAATCTATATATATAATTGCCTAAGGGTTTTTCCGTCTGTCTGTCTTTCTGTCTGTCTGTCTTTCTGTCTGTCTGTCCTGGAAATCCCGCGTCTCTGATTGGTCGAGGCCGCCAGGCCTCGACCAATCAGAGACCGACACAGCATCGACGTAGAAATCACGCGCCTCTGATTGGTCAAGGCCGCCAGGCCTCGACCAATCAGCGACGGGCACAGCGACGATGATGTCATAAAGGACGTAGACATCCCGCGTCTCTGATTGGTCGAGGCCGCCAGGCCTCGACCAATCAGCAACGGGCACAGCGACGATGATGTCATAAAGGACGTAGACATCTCACGTTTCTGATTCAGCGACGGGCACAGTATCGACGTAGATGTCATAATGGTTGCCATGGCGACGATGATGTCATAACGGTTGCCTCGACCAATCAGCGACGGGCACAGTCTGCCGCGAATTCTGGAATCATCATTGTCCATATACTACGGGGACATGCATATTCTAGAATACCCGATGCGTTAGAATCGGGCCACAATCTAGTAGATAGATAATAGATAACAGATAATAGATAGATAGATAATAGATAGATGATAGATAGATAGATAGATAATAGATAGATAATAGATAGATAGATAGATAATAGATAATAGATAGATGATAGATAGATAAATAATAGATAGATAAATAGATAATAGATAGATAGATGATAGATAGATAAATAATAGATAGATAAATAGATAATAGATAGATAGATAGATAATAGATAATCAGACCGGCTGGCAAGGGCCCATCATTATCATTTACTACATTACTCTCATTCACTAATGTGCCCTTGTTTCTATATATAATTTCTATATAATAATAATCTTCGTAGTGTTTGTAAATTCATTATTTCCTTCTGCCTGTGTATACAGTGAATCAAGTTTAATGTGCCGACCACTGCTCATACAATATATGTCGGGGGCCCAGCACAGGATTCCCCGGGGGCCGGCCCGAGCCTGTATGTGTCCATAAATAGACTATGGGGGCGATACGTTCTGTATTGTATTTGCTCTCGTATTGTAGCAGATATACTGTATATATATATATATATATATATATATATCCGCACACATCTTGTTTATATGGAATGTGTCATTTGCTTCCTCTGGGTATAATCTCCCTCTTCCTGGTCATTTCAGGGAGATAAACACAATATCCAGCAGTTTGTGGAAACTGTGTAGAATGAATTCTGAAATGACGAATGATGAGAAGATATTCCACCAAATTATACTGTAGTTATGATGTGAAACATAATATATAATCTAACAGTGAGCTGTAATTACGGCAGAGTCTGTACATTGTGCAGGATGAGAGCTGGACTCCGGCCGGGTGCAGATTGCACCAACTATTACTCTTGCTGAGTTACAGACCATCTCAATGTTCTTGAGGTTTTCCTTCAGGTTCTCGGGTTCCTTCCATAAACAGACTGAGAGTTACTTGGGTGCAGACGATGTGAAGGAATTACATTGGGACTGATCTCAGTACAGCGCTGTGCAATATGTTGGTGCTATCCAGTGTAAGCGACTGCAAATGTTTCTGATCTGCACATCTACTATATAATCATCTAATTCTGTCTGTTTGTCTGTAACGGAAATCCCATGTCACTGATCAGCGACAGGCACAGTCCGGCGGTAGTTCAGTCACATTTACTGAGCAAGTTCTGTCAGTCACAGTGCCACGTAGTTCAGTCATGTTTACTGAGCAAGTTCTGTCAGTCACAGTGCCACGTAGTTCAGTCACATTTACTGAACAAGTTCTGTCAGGATCAAGTTCTGTCAGTCACAGTGCCATGTAGTTCAGTCACATGTACTGAACAAGTTCTGTCAGTCACAGTGCCACGTAGTTCAGTCACATTTACTGAACAAGTTCTGTCAGTCACAGTGCCATGTAGTTCAGTCACATGTACTGAACAAGTTCTGTCAGTCACAGTGCCACGTAGTTCAGTCACATTTACTGAACACGTTCTGTCAGTCCCAGTGCCACGTAGTTCAGTCACATTTACTGAACAAGTTCTGTCAGTCACAGTGCCATGTAGTTCACTCACGTTTACTGAACAAGTTCTGTCAGTCACAGTGCCATGTAGTTCACTCACGTTTACTGAACAAGTTCTGTCAGTCCCAGTGCCACGTAGTTCAGTCACATTTACTGAACACGTTCAGTCAGTCACAGTGCAACATAGTTCAGTCACGTTCACTGAGCACGTTCTGTCAGTCAGAATATTCTAGAATACATGATGCGTTAGAATCGGGCCTCCATCTAGTACAATAAGGCACTAGGTGGCAATATAAAACAGAAAGTTTTCATCCTTTTTATTAAACTTTTTTCCTTTTTTATTTAATTTGTTGTCATTAATTTTTATTTTCTGTAGTAGTTAAATCATTGTTTGCTATACAGTATTCCCAAAATATAAGATCTATTCTTGCTTTTATTTATGCCTTTTTATTATTACAGCACAACAAATAAGTTTCCTACTTCAAACTCACGTCACCTGCACCTCAGAAACATCTCTAGAATTTGACATTTTCTTACTTTTGACTGCTGCTCTGATATATTTTCATCTGGACTATTGCTAGTCAGCCTCTACTAATCAGTCCCCTCTTAGGTCGGTTTCACACATCCTGATATTTCCAGTACCGTGAAAAAAAAAAGTACCGGAGATGTTGGTGTCCGTGTGTCAGCTCAGATCACCACTGATTCTCATGGTGATCTGCTGTGAAATCAATGAGCTTGAACTGCTGTGACCTCATCACTGACTTTTTCCCACGGTGCTGAGGTCACCACAGTTCAGTCCAGCTGGGAACGCAGCCTCACTGACCAGCGGTAACCTCGATGATGTCACCGCTGGTCAACGATGCTGCCCTTGCAGCAGTTCAGTCACCAGTGGTTCTCAGCCTGACAGTAGCACCTTGGCACCGTCCAGGTTGAAAACTGTTTTTTCCTCAGACATGGATTACGGCGTGGGACAGAACGACCGACAGGTGAGAGATATTGTTGTTTTTTATTTTCATTTTATCACAGGAGACAAGGGCTTCGGTTGAATCAGGCGTTTGGTGAGTATAATTGTGTTTGCTATTTTTAAATGAAAATGGAAAACTGTGTTTAGTTGCCAGCCTGAGAATACCTGCCTCCAGCCGTCTGCTTTAGCATGGCTGGTTGGCAAAAATGGGAGGGACCTCACTCAGTTTTTTTTTTAATATTAATTATTTAATTAATTAAAAAAACAACATGGGGACCCCTCTCTCTTCTTGATAACCAGCCTTGCTAAAGCTGACAGCTGAGGTTTGCAACTCCCTGTTGTGTTTTGCCTGGCTGGTTATAGAAAATACAGGGGAAGCTGTACCATTTTTTTCAGTTATATATTTATAGCGCAGGCGGCGGGTGATGAATACTCCCATCAGCCGCCGCCTGCTGTCACTGCTACTAGCGGCAGCAGGTATAGGCTAATAGGAGTTATATTCCCATCTGTCGCCGCCTTCTGTTATTGTTCTCACTTGAATACAACTCTCAGCATTCTCCTCTGCTCGCTTTGATCACCGGCAGAGCAGGGGAAAAATGATGAGAGCCGTTTTCAGCGCCAGGGAACAGAGCTTACTGAACCGCTGCTTCTCAGACACTGGGTCCCACTGTGTCATCCATGTGCACATGTGCAGGATGTTTTGCGGCCTGTAATGCCGGTAAAAAACGGACATGTCTACGTGTGTGTCACATGGACACACGGTCCGTAGAAACACACGCACATGTGCACAGCAAGATAGATTTCAATGTTTCTACTTGTGTAATTTTCTCCTGTACGTATCACCACACGTACTGGAGACATGGAAGTGTGAAAGAGCCCTCAGTAAACTCTTCCCTCAGTCCAACCGCTACACTGATGCCTCCTCTCTGATTCAGTATTACAGTAGTTATATTCTTGCACATAGTGGCAGTATTATAGTAGTTATATTCTTGTATATAGGGGCAGTATTATAGTTGTTATAATCTTGTACATAGGAGCAGTATTATACTAGTTATATTCTTGTACATAGGAGCAGTATTATACTAGTTATATTCTTGTATATAGGGGACAGTATTATAGTAGTTATATTCTTGTACATAGGGAGCAGTATTATAGTTGTTATATTCTTGTACATATGGGCTGTATTATAGTAGTTATATTCTTGTACATAGGGGCAGTATTATAGTAGTTATATTTTTGGACATAGGGAGCAGTATTATAGTAGTTATATTCTTGTACATAGAGGCAGAATTATAGTTGTTATATTCTTGTACATAGAGGCAGAATTATAGTTGTTATATTCTTGTACATAGGAGCAGTATTATAGCAGTTATATTCTTGTACATAGGGACAGTATTATAGTGGTTATATTCTTGTACATAGGGGCAGTATTATAGCAGCTATATTCTTGTACATAGGGGCAGTATTATAGTAGTTACATTCTTATACATAGGGGGCAGTATTATAGCAGTTATATTCTCGTACATAGGAGCAGTATTATAGTAGTTATATTCTTGTACATAGGGGCAGTATTATAGCAGTTATATTCTTGTACATAGAGGCAGAATTATAGTTGTTATATTCTTGTACATAGGAGCAGTATTATAGCAGTTATATTCTTGTACATAGGGACAGTATTATAGTGATTATATTCTTGTACATAGGGGCAGTATTATAGCAGCTATATTATTGTACATAGGGGCAGTATTATAGTAGTTACATTCTTATACATAGGGGGCAGTATTATAGCAGTTATATTCTTGTACATAGGAGCAGTATTATAGTAGTTATATTCTTGTACATAGGGGCAGTATTATAGTAGTTATATTCTTGTACATGGGGCAGTATTATAGTAGTTATATTCTTGTACATAGGGGCAGTATTGTAGTAGTTATATTCTTGTACATAGGTGCAGTATTATAGCAGTTATATTCTTATACATAGGGGCAGTATTATAGTAGTTATATTCTTGTACATAGGGGCAGTATTATAGTAGTTATATTCTTATACATAGGGGCAGTATTATAGTAGTTATAATCTTGTACATAGGGGCAGTATTATAGTAGTTGTATTCTTATACATAGGGGCAGTATTATAGTAGTTATATTCTTGTACATAGGGGGCAGTATTATAGTAGTTGTATTCTTGTACATAGGGACAGTATTATAGTAGTTATATTCTTGTACATAGGAGCAGTATTATCTACTATATAATTGTCTTAGAGTCACTTCACTTTCTGTCTGTCTGTCACTGATATTCATTGGTCACGGCCTCTGTCTGTCATGGAAATCCAAGTAGCTGATTGGTCGTGGCAAAACACCCACGACCATTGCCACGACCAATCAGCGACGGGCACAGTCCACTGGCAACATGGCCGCTCCTTCCTCCCCGCAGTCGGTGCCCGCTCCATACTCCCCTCCAGTCAGCCCTCACACAGGGTTAATGGCAGCGTTAATGGACTGCGTTATGCCGCGGTGTAACGCACTCCATTAACGCAGCTATTAACCCTGTGTGACCAACTTTTTACTATTGATGATGTGTATGCAGCATCAATAGTAAAAAGATCTAATGTTACAAATAATAATAATTAAAAAAAACGTTATTCTCACCCTCCGACGTCGCACCCTGTTCACGGCAGTGCAAGCGGCAGGCTCCGGTGCAAAGGATGCTATGCGAGAAGAACCTTCCATGACGTCATGGTCATGTGACAGTGACGTTATGACAGGTCCTGCGCTCATACCAACCCTGGGACCGGAAACTGCCGCCTGCACCGCACACAGGCGACAGGACTACAAGGAGCCCCTCAGAAGGTGAGTATATGTTTATTTTTTATTTTAAGTCTTTTTTAACCTGTTACATACGCGTCTGGCCAATATACTACGTGACTCTGTGCTGTATACTACATTGCTTGGCAATATACTACGTGACTGGGCAATATACTACGTAGACATGCATATTCTAGAATACCCGATGTGTTACAATCGGGCCACCATCTAGTAGTAGTTATATTCTTGTACATAGGGAGCAGTATTATAGTAGTTATATTCTTGTACATAGGGGCAGTATTATAGTAGTTATATTCTTGTACATAGGGGCAGTATTATAGTAGTTATATTCTTGTACATAGGGGCAGTATTATAGTAGTTATATTCTTGCACACAGGGGCAGTATTATAGTAGTTATATTCTTGCACACAGGGAGCAGTATTATAGTAGTTATATTCTTGTACATAGGGGCAGTATTATAGTAGTTATATTCTTGTACATAGGGGCAGTATTATAGTAGTTATATTCTTGTACATAGGGGCAGTATTATAGTAGTTATATTCTTGCACACAGGGGCAGTATTATAGTAGTTATATTCTTGTACATAGGGAGCAGTATTATAGTAGTTATAATCTTGTACATAGGGGCAGTATTATAGTAGTTATATTCTTGTACATAGGGGCAGTATTATAGTAGTTATATTCTTGTACATAGGGGCAGTATTATAGTAGTTATATTCTTGCACACAGGGGCAGTATTATAGTAGTTATATTCTTGCACACAGGGGCAGTATTATAGTAGTTATATTCTTGTACATAGGGAGCAGTATTATAGTAGTTATAATCTTGTACATAGGGGCAGTATTATAGTAGTTATATTCTTGTACATAGGGGCAGTATTATAGTAGTTATATTCTTGTACATAGGGGCAGTATTATAGTAGTTATATTCTTGTACATAGGGGCAGTATTATAGTAGTTATATTCTTGTACATAGGGGCAGTATTATAGTAGTTATATTCTTGCACACAGGGGCAGTATTATAGTAGTTATATTCTTGTACATAGGGAGCAGTATTATAGTAGTTATATTCTTGTACATAGGGGCAGTATTATAGTAGTTATATTCTTGTATATGGGGCAGTATTATAGTAGTTATATTCTTGTACATAGGGGCAGTATTATAGTAGTTATATTTTTGTACATAGGAGCAGTATTATAGCAGTTATATTCTTGTATATAGGAGCAGTATTACATTATGTATCCTTGTACTATTGAATCTTACGTTTGCTATACAATATTGTTGTAAATTTAGGACAGTGATGCCGCATTTCTTGTTACCAGAACAATGATTTTTAGATTTCAAGGACATATATTTTTGCCTTGTAATTAGGATTGGTTAACGTGTTCTGTGGACAGATATAATAAAGAACAAAGCATAGAAATGTCCATTATACTGGAGATTTTTGTATTTTCTTCTCCAAGACTTTGATCATTTTGTAGAGAGGAAAATTAACTCCGGTGGAGTCTTCTTCTTTGTCCCAATGAGAAGTTGTCTTTCATCTTTCGTCATTGTTTAGACTTGAGCATTCATAGAACAATCTTTGATTGTCAATGTCAGGAAATCTAATGATTAGTCTGGAGCCTCCACCATGCTCCTCACTCATCAGCACCAGGACACCTTCCTTCCCGTTCCTAAAGAATTATCCTGTGTTGCTTTGTCTGCGGTATCACTCAATAGTTTGTTGTACACACCAAGTTGTATCACCTTAGGATACTTTTTATACGGAGCCTTTATGTTCGTGATAAACCAGTTTTACCAGCGACAAAAGCAATAAAAGACTATTAGTGACATGCAGTGAAGGAAATAAGTATTTGATCCCTTGCTGAGTTTGTAAGTTTTCCCAAGACATGACCAGTCTATAATTTTAAGGGTAGGTTAGATTTAACATTGAGAGATAGGATATCAAAAATAAAATCCAGAAAATCACAATGTATAAATTATAGATATTTATTTGCATTTTGCAGTGAGAAATAAGTATTTGACCCCCTACCAATCATTAAGAGTTCTGGCTCCTACAGACCAGTTAGACGCTCCTAATCAACTCGTTCCCTGCATTAAAGACAGCTGTCTTACATAGTCACCTTTATAAAAGATTCCTGTCCACAGACTCAATTAATCATACTCTAACCTCTACAACATGGGCAAGACCAAAGAGCTTTCTAAGGATGTCAGGGACACAAAGCTGGAATGGGCTACAAAACCATAAGTAACACAGACGCTGGATGAGAAGGCGACAACTGTTGGTGCAATTGTAAGAAAATGGAAGAAAAAAAAATGACTGTCAATCGACATCAATCTGGATTTCTAAAAAGATTTATAGAATGGCGTATTTATTTTGTTGCTGCTTATGCAGTTATTCATTATTTTTATTGTAATTATTTTTACTTACGTGCTTTTGAATATTTAGTTTTTGAAATCTCACCCATGCTATATTTTTCATTTATCATTTTTAACAGTGTTCCTTATTGTGTTTTCCATTTTACGGTGTTTTTCGTTTTTTATATATCATTTTTATATCTCATTTCACTTTTGTATTTGTTTCTGTTTTTAATTGGCATTGGCATAGGAAGGGTGTATTTGAGGTCATGGCTCCTAACCAACCCGCTCAGTACCTCACCTATAAAGATGTAATTTCCTCGCTTATTCCCTTTGTACCACCTGATGAAGATGATGTTATGCTATCGAAATACGTTGTGGAGATCGAGGGGTTAATAAAAGTTTGTTAACCATATTGCTGTTTCTATAATTATCCCTTATCTCAGGGCTCCACGGACCGCTACAACTTTTTCTCCTTCCTCTGCTCCAGAAGGCACCTGTGCAGGCCCGTCTGAAGTTTGCCAATGAACACCTGGATGATTCTGTGAGTGATTGCGAGAAGGCGCTGGGGTCCGATGAGACAAATATTGAGGTTTTTGGCATTAACTCAACTCACTGTTTTTGAAGGAAGAGAAATGCTGCCTATGACCCAAAGAACACCATCCCCACAGTCAAGCATGGAGGTGGAAACATGTTTTGGGGTTTTTTCTCTGCTAAGGGCACAGGACTACTTCACCACATCAATGGGAGAATGGATGGAGCCATGTACCATGAAATTATGAGTGCCAACCTCCTTCCCTCCGCCAGGACATTAAAAATGGGTTGTGGCCTGGTCTTCCAACAAGACAATGACCCAAAACATGCAGCCAAGGCAACAAAGTGGAGGCTCAGAAAGAAGCACATTAAGATCATAAAAAACTTATGGAGGGAGTTGAAGCTCCGAGTTGCCAAGTGACAGCCTCAAAATCTTAATGATTTAGAGATGATCTGCAAAGAGGAGTGGAGCAAAATTCCTCCTGACATGTGTGCAAATGTCATCATCAACTGCAACAAATGTCTGACTGCTGGGCTTGCCAACAAGGGTTTTACCACCAAGTATTAAGTCTTGTTTGCCAGTGGGATTAAATGCCTTTTTCTCACTGCAAAATGCAAATAAATGTATATAATTTATACAATGTGATTTTCTGGATTTTGTTTTTGATATTCTATTTCTCAATGTTAAAATTAACCGACTTTTAAAATTATAGACTGTTCATGTCATTGTCAGTGGGAAAACTTACAAAATCAGCAAGGGATCAAAAAATTATTTCCACCACTTTAAGTACTCTGATGTTTAGCTAGAAGTCACTTAATGTAAAATAATTAGCTGAGCTAAATCTGTCCATGGCTTCAGTGCAGGATCAGTAATGTAATGTATGTACACAGCGACTGCACCAGCAGAATAGTGAGTGCAGCTCTGGGGTATAATACAGGATGTAACTCAGGATCAGTAATGTAACGTATGTACACAGTGACTGCACCAGCAGAATAGTGAGTGCAGCTCTGGAGTATAATACAGGATGTAACTCAGGATCAGTAATGTAATGTATGTACACAGTGACTGCACCAGCAGAATACTGAGTGCAGCTCTGGAGTATAATACAGGATGTAACTCAGGATCAGTAATGTAATGTATGTACACAGTGACTGCACCAGCAGAATACTGAGTGCAGCTCTGGAGTATAATACAGGATGTAACTCAGGATCAGTAATGTAATGTATGTACACAGTGACTGCACCAGCAGAATAGTGAGTGCAGCTCTGGAGTATAATACAGGATGTAACTCAGGATTAGTAATGTAATGTATGTACACAGTGACTGCACCAGCAGAATAGTGAGTGCAGCTCTGGAGTATAATACAGGATGTAACTAAGGATCAGTAATGTAATGTATGTACACAGTGACTGCACCAGCAGAATAGTGAGTGCAGCTCTGGAGTATAATACAGGATGTAACTGAGGATCAGTAATGTAATGTATGTACACAGTGACTGCACCAGCAGAATAGTGAGTGCAGCTCTGGAGTATAATACAGGTTGTAACTCAGGATTTGTAATGTAATGCTCCCTCCTGTGGTCATGAATGGTACTTCGGCTGGTTCTGTCCATGGGCTTCCTCTGGTGGTTGTGAGTGGGGCTGCGGCTTCTGAGTTTCCTTCCACAGGTGACGAGGTTAATTCGTTAGCTGGCTGCTCTATTTAACTCCACTTAGATCATTGCTCCATGCCACCTGTCAATGTTCCAGTATTGGTCTAGTTCGCTCCTGGATCGTTCTTGTGACCTGTCTTCCCAGCAGAAGCTAAGTCCCTGCTTGTTTTTCTCTTGTTTGCTATTTTTCTGTCCAGCTTGCTATTTTGATTTTTGTCTTGCTTGCTGGAAGCTCTGGGACGCAGAGGGAGCGCCTCCGCACCGTGAGTCGGTGCGGAGGGTCTTTTTGCGCCCTCTGCGTGGTCTTTTTGTAGTTTTTTGTGCTGACCGCAAAGTTACCTTTCCTATCCTCTGTCTGTTCAGTAAGTCGGGCCTCACTTTGCTAAATCTATTTCATCTCTGTGTTTGTAATTTTCATCTTTACTCACAGTAATTATATGTGGGGGGCTGCCTTTTCCTTTGGGGAATTTCTCTGAGGCAAGGTAGGCTTTATTTTTCTATCTTTAGGGCTAGCTAGTTCCTTAGGCTGTGACGAGTTGCATAGGGAGCGTTAGGAGCAATCCACGGCTATTTCTAGTGTGTGTGATAGGATTAGGGATTGTGGTCAGCAGAGTTCCCACGTCTCAGAGCTCGTCCTATATTATTAGTAACTATCAGGTCATTCCGTGTGCTCTTAACCACCAGGTCCATTATTGTCCTAACCACCAGGTCATAACAATGCACCAGCAGAATAGTGAATGCAGCTCTGGAGTATAATACAGGATGTAACTCAGGATCAGTAATGTATGTACACAATGACTGCACCAGCAGAATAGTGAGTGCAGCTCTGGGGTATAATACAGGATGTAACTCAGGATCAGTAATGTAATGTATGTACACAGTGACTGCACCAGCAGAATAGTGAGTGCAGCTCTGGAGTATAATACAGGATGTAACTCAGGATTAGTAATGTAATGTATGTACACAGTGACTGCATCAGCAGAATAGTGAGTGCAGCTCTGGAGTATAATGCAGGATGTAACTAAGGATCAGTAATGTAATGTATGTACACAGTGACTGCACCAGCAGAATAGTGAGTGCAGCTCTGGAGTATAATACAAGATGTAACTAAGGATCAGTAATGTAATATATGTACACAGTGACTGCACCAGCAGAATAGTGAGTGCACCTATGGGGTATAATACAGGATGTAACTCAGGATTAGTAATGTAATGTATGTACACAGCGACTGCACCAACAGAATAGTGAGTGCAGCTCTGGGGTATAATACAGGATGTAACTCAGGATTAGTAATGTAATGTATGTACACAGTGACTGCACCAGCAGAATAGTGAGTGCAACTCTGGGGTATAATACAGGATGTAACTCAGGATCATTAATGTAATGTATGTACACAGCGACTGCACCAGCAGAATAGTGAGTGCAGCTCTGGAGTATAATACAGGATGTAACTCAGGATCAGTAATGTATGTACACAGTATCTGCACCAGCAGAATAGTGAGTGTTGCTCTGGGGTATAATACAGGATGTAACTCAGGATCAGTAATGTAATGTATGTACACAGTGTCTGCACCAGCAGAATAGTGAGTGCAGCTCTGGGGTATAATACAGGATGCAACTCAGGATCAATAATGTAATGTATGTACACAATGATGGTACCAGCAGAATAGTGAGTGCAGCTCTGGAGTATAATACAGGATGTAACTCAGGATCAGTAATGTAATGTATGTACACAGTGACTGCACCAACAGAATAGTGAGTGCAGCTCTGGAGTATAATACAGGTTGTAACTCAGGATCAGTAATGTAATGTATGTACACAGTGACTGCACCAACAGAATAGTGAGTGCAGCTCTGGGGTATAATACAGGATGTATCTCAGGATCAGTAATGTAATGTATGTACACAGTGACTGCACCAGCAGAATAGTGAGTGCAGCTCTGGAGTGTCATACAGGAAGAGGCGGAGCGTGTTTGCCGTGTGCTGCCTAGAGAGAGCTCCTGGGAAGGGAGGTAAAGTTTTCCATCCAGGACTTTTTGTCTGCCCCCTTCCCAGGAAAGAAGGCTCATTTTGGGACTGGCCTCTGGGGCTGGGCCCCCGGCTCCCACCTCCCAGTCCAAGTCGGTGGGGGGTGGGAGGACTCCAACTCCGGCTAGGGTCACAACATCTGGCCAAGGATCCAACATGAAGACCCATAGGACCCCTGAGGCCGCGGCGGCTCCTTCCCCCGGAGGTAGGCCTAGTACGAGCAGGGGTGCTGCAGCGGTGCCTCTTGGTTGGGGCACCAAGTCGGCTAGAGAATCCACCCTGGGCTATGGTTCCCGCGTCCATGCGCACCTCTGCGAGTATGAGGACGCCTCAAGGAAGCTAAAATCCCTCTGGGGGGAGTTGAGGGTAGCTAAGGAGAGGTCTGACAGGGCCTCCGGCAATAAGAAGGCCGAGCTATCCGCCGCGGTCAAGAAGATCAAAAAATCCATACAAGACCTGGAAAGCCGGAGATGTGAGATCCTGGATGGCAGCGAGCCCTTCCGTGAAAAGCTGGAGAACGATGACCGGTTCAGAGCCATGGCCGGTGGGGCTCTGGAGGGGTCACGGAGCTGCGGCCAGGTGGTGGAGGAGGTGGTGGAGGAGGATGATGAGGAAGAGGAATGTGAGGAGGATGTCGTGCCCTACCCACCGCCTGGTGGCCTGGTAAGAGATCTCCAGGCGTCGCATAGCGGGATAGCCCCCTAGCAGGTGGCTCTCCCGTCAGATTCTGGCCCTTCAGGGGACAGCGGGAGCGAGGGGGAGGATGAGGATGGTGGGAGTAGTAGCAGTGAGGGGGGCTGCCTCGTCATGCAGCAAATCTGGCAGATCGAGTCCCCGGTCCGTCTTAACCAGCTGAAGTTCGGGGATGAGATCTGCGAGGACGAGGCAACCAGGAGGGGGATGAAGAGAAAGGCTAAGAAGAGGAATAAGCAGAAAACATCTACTGTGCAGAAATTCGTGTATGTCCCCCTCTCTGGGGCCCCCCGGTCCCGCTGTGCGGCACCCGCTACCCACCCCGGCTCGGCCTCTGTTGCGGTTCTGCAGCGAGGAGATTACAGGCCATGACACGCAGGGCGCTGCCTCTGTTTGTGGTAATGGAGGGGGTAGTGATGTGTCTGATATGGAGCATGATGTGGAGGGTGGCCCAGTGGTGGGCAGGAGAGTGACAGCCGGGACCGCATCTCCGGCAGTGAGCGCTGGGGTGTCCGGGTCCCCCACTTACGGATCCGTTAAAGCTGGATCGCTTCTGGGGACCCAGGCACCTAGTAAAGTAAAGGGGCAGGGGCCTGCGGCTCCAGCAGAGCAGGCTCATAAAAAGAAAATGGTGGAAGCTCCCCTGGCGGGTTCTGTGGTGAAGTCGAGGTCTCCTGCATTGGGGGCACCGCCGCTGGTGGATGCTGAGGGGGAGTGGCCTAGCCTGGGGCCATCCGCTGGAGTTGCTGTGGCCAGGCTGTTTGTGGCCCAGGGTGTGGTGGTGGGGGGTGCTGTGCCTCAGGGGACTGGTACCGCTGGGGGGATTCCTGGGGGTGGATCCAGCTCTGGGTCGGCTCTGGGGGTCCCGCTGCGGCCGGTCTCAGGTGGCGTGGCCTCCTCAGCACCCGCTGCCCATGTAGGAGCAGCTTTGGATAGCTGTCCTGTGCGGCTGGAGGCTGGGGGCGTGGCTTCCCAAGCAAAAGAAAAAAAATGGTCTTAGCTGCGGTCAGCAATGGTGCAGGAACTGCAGCTTCAGCAGATAGCAGCAAGGGCGCCTGCCTGGCGGGGTCCCCTGTGTCGGGGGGCTTACCTGCGGTGGGGGCTCCGGCCACAAGGCAGGATGGAGCTGGAGGCGGGTCTGCTCCTGACTTCCTACCTGCCAGTGAGGGAGGAAGCTCTGTGCCTGCTGTGGTGGAAGGTAAGACAGTGCTGCTTAAAACCAATGGCAGCAGGACTCTTAAAGGGACAGCAGCGCTGTGTGTGCCAAACCCCCCAGCAGGGAAGATGCCACCAGTAGGTGACGGTAGCAGTGGGAAAACAAAACCTGGAAATACCCAAAAGGTGAGGCAAAATAATACTGACCCCAGTGTGCATGTGAGTGAGAGTGGGGTGACTGATGGAGTGGATGAGGAGGGTGCAGGTATGGAAGTGTCTGTGGTTGAGGATGCGAGTGGCAGTGTGTCTAAGGTGGCAAGTGTGAGTACGGTGTCTGATGGTAGTGGGAGAAGGGGGGAGGGGGCCGGTCCATCTGCCCCCCCATCCACATGTCCTCTGAGTTATTCGGGGGTGGTGGCTGGAGCCTCGGGGTCTAGTCAAAGGGTTTCCTCGCCTCTGGATCTCAGGGATAGCGTCTTGCGGCGCCGTTTCCTGGAGGCCCTCAAAAAGGGAGAACGGACGATCGAAGTAGAGGGAAGAGTGGTGGACTTGGCCTTTTGGCTGGATAGACACGGCCTGGCTGCCTTCCAAGATAAAAGGGAAGGGGAAATGGTTTGGTCCCTCCCGACAGCCGGGCAGGGGGTGGCCAGGCGGAATGTGGTCCGTCTTCGGTGGAGGGGCAGTGAAGCGTGCCCGCCAAGGGCGAGGGTTGTGGAGCTCCTTCTGAAGATGGACTTCAGGGCGACTGACATCTTTGCCCTGATTCATCCGTTTGGCACCGCCTTCTTCGATGTCAGTTTTGTTCGGCCAGAGGGCTTGGAGCTTTTCTGGTCGAATTTTGAACTGGCAAAGGGGGAGCCCGGCTGGCGAGACTTTGCCGTGCAGGCGGTGTCTCGTCAAAATAGTGTAAAGAGGGTGACCATTTTGACAAGTAACGAGTCACTCTCTGGGGTCGACATAATGACGTGGCTTTCCCGTTATGGGGAAGTCACCGAGGTCCCTAAGAAAAATAGGGACGAGTTTGGCATTTGGTCAGGGGGCTGGACCTTCATGGTAAAGTTGAAGGTTTCAGGAGGTACGGTCACCCACATCCCCTCCTCAGCATTTCTGGGGAGGGACAGAATCCAGATCTTCTACCAGGGGCAAACGAAGGTCTGCCACAGGTGCGGTGATCCCCGCCACTTCAGCACAGGCTGCAAGGTGCAGAAATGTGCCTTGTGTGGCGGGGTAGGCCATCTTGCCGTGGCCTGTGGTCACATTAGGTGTCACCTGTGTGGTGACCTAGGTCACCCGTATAGCCGCTGCCCCCGTTCCTTCTCCAGCACCATCTCTGGCCCAGCGGGGGGGAGCCCCAGGGGGGTCCCTGGTGGTGCAACTTCTGCTGGGGCTGAGGGTGGAGGCTTGAGGGGAGCTGAGGGGTCAGTGAGGAAAGGTGAGGCTGGTACATCTGCCCACCAGTGGCAACAGGTGAGGCGCCGTAAGGGCAAGGGGCAGGATAAGCCTCAGGCAACTGGGGTGATGACTGCCCCCAGCCTGGACGCGGCAGCCAAAGCCTCTGAGGCCCTGGGGGAGAAGGTGGTGAGCGAGGAGATCCGGAGGATGGAGAGGGAGGAGTTGGCTGCTTCTGATAACTCTTCCCAGTATGAAAGTCTGGATGAAGAGGTGGTGGAGCAGCCTAAAAAAACGGATGACAATCGTACCGGTAAGAGTCTGAAGAAGAAGAAGAAGAACAAGGCTAAAAAATCTAAGCCCCCCCTGGCCACTGGGGTGCCTACGGAAGGGCTCACCGACTCCCCTCTGATCCCCCTCTCCAATCGGTCCCAAGCCCTCGATGACTCTGCTGTGTCGGAGGTCGGGGGTGAGGGGCCGGACGCAACATCTGGGGTGCCTTCGGGAAGTGGTGAGGTCTGTCCTCCGGGGGATTCACACTCCTCTGGAGGGGGGACTACCTCGGGGTCCAGGGGCGAGGAATCTATTTCTGGGAAGCCCTGTGCTGTAAAGGAGGATATGGACACCTCGGTGTCTTTAAAGAGGAGGGGTGAGTCGGGCTCCACCTCAGAGGGGAAGAGGAAATCAGGGGGTACGGTTAAAAAACAGGCCATCTAACTCAATCACCCATGATGGCGGAACCTACCCCGTTGACTCTGGCGTCAATTAATGTTGCCAGCATAAAGTTAGATACGGCTAGATTTACGGCCTTTGATTTTTTCACCCGGGTTGAGGCTGATATTTTATTTTTGCAGGAGACCAGACTAACGGACCTGGGGTCCATCTATAAAGCAAAGAGGGAATGGAGGAGTGGGCCCTCATACTGGTCTCTTGCGGCCAAGCCGTATAGCGGGGTAGCGGTCCTTTTTAAGACCGCGGAGGTGGAATGCAGACAGGTGATTGAGGTAGAAATGGGGAGATGTTTGGTCCTTGACGTCTTCATGAGGGGACAGGAGCTTCGGCTCATCAATATCTATGGCCCGCAATCTAAAGCCCAGCATAGCCAGCCACTAGACTCTAAAACTTAACATTTAATATGTATACCTCTAAAATTATGTGTACTTTAAAAACAATTTGGTGCTCATGTTTAAACGTGCACTAGACAAGAAAAATGGCATGATCTCACCCAATTGCTGTCTCTCTTCTTGTTACAGATTCTTGTGCTTATTGAGAGCACGGCATGGGACGGAGACCAATAGACCTTTTCCAATGGGGGGGAGAAAAAAATATATATAGGTAGGTGGGGGGGAAGGGTTTGAAGCTATCTTCCCTGTCGTGCCCCGTGTATAAGACTCCCGCCCTAACAAGGGCAGTCCCCAAGTTTGAGCCTACTTAGTGAAGCCCTTTAGTTAGTATAACCACCCTGGATGATATGTCCTCTTTCTCTTCCCAACGCGTTTCCCTCCCCGTTACGGGGGTTCATCAGGGGAATAAAATGTCCAGGTTAAATGTCCAGGTTAGTGGAGGTATTCTGCAGTGGCAGACATAACCTCATTCAGCGGCGTCCTCCATGCCTTATCCTCACATGGAGGACGCCGCTGAATGAGGTTATGTCTGCCACTGCAGAATACCTCCACTAACCTGGACATTTAACCTGGACATTTTATTCCCCTGATGAACCCCCGTAACGGGGAGGGAAACGCGTTGGGAAGAGAAAGAGGACATATCATCCAGGGTGGTTATACTAACTAAAGGGCTTCACTAAGTAGGCTCAAACTTGGGGACTGCCCTTGTTAGGGCGGGAGTCTTATACACGGGGCACGACAGGGAAGATAGCTTCAAACCCTTCCCCCCACCTACCTATATATTTTTTTTTTTCTCCCCCCCATTGGAAAAGGTCTATTGGTCTCCGTCCCATGCCGTGCTCTCAATAAGCACAAGAATCTGTAACAAGAAGAGAGACAGCAATTGGGTGAGATCATGCCATTTTTCTTGTCTAGTGCACGTTTAAACATGTGCACCAAATTGTTTTTAAAGTACACATAATTTTAGAGGTATACATATTAAATGTTAAGTTTTAGAGTCTAGTGGCTGGCTATGCTGGGTTGTTAGTTAAAAGTGGTCAGACGTGATTAGGAACGATACGTTCTGGTTTCTTTCTTTTTTCCTGCTGAATTCACTTCCGCAATCTAAAGCCCCCGTCTCACATAGCGAGATCGCTAGCGAGATCGCTGCTGAGTCACAAGTTTTGTGACGCAACAGCAACCTCAGTAGCAATCTCGCTATGTGTGACACGTAGCAGCGACCAGGCCCCTGCTGTGAGATCGCTGGTCGTGTCGGAATGGCCTGGACCATTTTTTGATCGTTGAGGTCCCGCTGGGTAGCACACATCGCTGTGTTTGACACCTTACCAACGACCTCGTTGACAGGATGTCCCATTGAATCATCATGAAATAGCATCGTTCTACAGGTCGCTACAGGTCGCTACAGTTCGCCGCATCGCTGCTGCGTCGTTGGGGAGATCGCACTGTGTGACATCTCACCAGCGACCACATAGCGATGCAGCAACGATCCCTGACAGGTCATATCGTTGTCGGGATCGCTTAAGCGTCGCTATGTGTGACGGGGCCTTAAGTGGGACCGTAAATGTCTCTTCCTGAGGATCAAGCCCTATCTTTTTACGAGCCGGCAGGTGGTCTTCTGTGGGGATTTTAATACTGTAACCAGACTCCGTGATAGGGGAGGCCCCGGAGATCGGCTGGCTTATGATAGCGTAGCCTTGAATAGCATAGTAAGCGAAGCTCGCCTGGTGGATGTCCACATCCGGCACACCCCAGGTCACGGGGGTTTCACCTTTTTTAGGGGAAGCAGTAGGTCTAGGATAGATAGGTTTTTTTTAAAGGAGGAAGCCGTCTCTTCTGCAGTGTCCGCTGTTGAGGTGGAGTTCTCCGATCACTGTTTCATTTTCTTTACTTTGAATGTTACAGAGACCCCCCGGATGGGGAGAGGCCTATGGAAGCTGAATTCGTCCCTTCTGGAAGAGGCGGAAATAAGACAGTCCTTTGAGGAATTTCTTCAGAGCCAGGTACCTCTCTTGGGTCTTTGTAGCAGTAAGTCTGAGTGGTGAGAGATCTTCAAAAGAAGGGTCGTGGGGTTCTTCCGTCGGCTCTCGAGCCTCAGGGGCCTGAACAGGTACCGCCTGTATCGGGAGCTGGGGAGGAAACTCGAGCAGCTCGTCTCGACTGGAGGGGACCGAGAGGAAATCTCCAGGGTGAAGACCTTGCTCAAGGGGTGCCAGTATGATAGGCACACATCCTTGGTTTTTGAGAGGGATTTCGGGAGGTACCGCTCGCCCGACCCTTACAGAAACTGCAGGTTGTCAGTGAATTGTAAGATGGTGAGAGGACTGATTGACAGTACGGGGTCCCTGAACAGATCCAAATCGGGGATCCTGGAGGTGGTCAGATCCTTCTACTTGCACCTCTTGGGGAGGAGGGATCCTGATCGAGATGAGATGTCGGCTTTCCTGACTGAAACCATCCTTGAGCCAGGGGATGACCCCTCTCTTCATGTTTTGACAGAAGCAATCAGGGAAGAGGAAGTGAGACGGGCGATTGATGGGCTCCGGCCCAAAAAGTCGCCCGGTCTGGATGGCTTAACATCCGAGTTCTACAAGACTTTTAGGGACTCTTTGGTCCCCCTCTTGACTGAGATGTTTAATGAGTGTCTCTCCTCGGACATTCTGCCCAGTTCAATGAGGAAGTCAGCCCTGATTATCCTGTCAAAGGGTAAAGACTCGTCCCGTATTGAGAATTGGCGTCCCATAGCGCTTCTCAATACGGACCGAAAGGTTCTGGCAAAGGTGCTTTTTAATCGGTTGGTGTAGTTTGCGCCCCAGCTCCTTTCGGGGGCCCTGCACTGCTCTGTTCCAGGCCGCAGTATATTTAGTGCTGTGCTCGGTGTCCGGGAGGCAGTGGAGCAGGGCAGGGCAGGTCACTGGAAGGGGTACTTGCTGTCCTTAGATCAGGCGAAGGCCTTTGACCGGGTTAACCATGAGTACCTCTGGTCCGTCCTTCTGAGGTATGGTCTGCCTGGGAGGTTTGCTGATTGGTTGAGAGTTTTATACAATGGGGCAGAGACTTTTCCGCTCGTGAACGGTTGGGTCGGACACCCTTTTGAGGTGAGGTCTGGTGTCCGCCTGGGCTGTCCTCTGAGCCCACTGTTATACGTGTTTGCGATCGACCCCCTTTTAAGGAGGGTGGGGCGTGGACCGTTGGTGGGAGTCGGGATGGACCAGGCGGATCCTGAGGCCGCCTTGAGGGTAGTGGCGTACGCTGACGATGTTTCCCTTTTTGTATCCTCGAGAGAGGAGGCAGATTGGGTGATGTCTGAGGTTGAACGCTACTCGGTGGCATCCGGATCCATGATCAACCGGGACAAGTGTGAGAGTCTCTGGCTGGGAGGGGGAGATCCAAGTTTTGATCTCCCGGACACCCTTCCAGGGCCTCAGGCCACAGCAAAAATATTAGGCATCAGTTTCGGCCCGGGGGACTATCCCCAGCAAAACTGGGAGGGCAGACTTAAGATTGCCGCTCAGAAGGTGAATCAGTGGAAGGGTTGGTCTTTGACCCTAAGGGAAAGGGTTAGTCTTGCCAAGGGCTATTTGCTTCCTTTGCTAATATATCTGGGCAGCGTCTGCATCTTGCCAGAGCCTCTTTGGACACGGGTCTACAGCCTGTTTTTCCAATTATTATGGGGAAATAGGCTGAACCTAATCAAGAGAGAGGTCACATACCGCACGAGGAGACTAGGAGGGTTGGGTATGGTCAACCCAGTGGTGTTTCTAGTAAACACCTTTCTTAAGGCAAACATCGCCAACCTCTGGTTAGAGAGGGCTCCTCTGTGGGTATTCTCCTGTAGGGGGTGGTTTCGGCCTTTCTTCCAGGAATGGGAGACAGGAGGGTAGGTGAAGGACCTTCGTACACCTCATGGGCATCTTCCGGCTTATGCTACCCCGGTTCTGAAGGTGATCCGTTGGTGGGGTCTGGGAGTGTGGGAGATCAGGACCATGTTGAGAAGGTTTCTTGACAATAGGGTCCTGTTGACCCACTTTCAGAAGCCCCTGGCGCTCAGGGATTGCCCAAGCTGGGATCTGGAGGTGGGGCTCGGGTTATTGAACTCTAAGCGGATCCCCTTGAAGTTTTGGGACTTGGCTTGGCGCTGCTTCCATGGGAAGCTGTATGTGAGGGACAACCTGAAGTGCAGACGCTCTGATGACCGGGATTGTCCCCGCGAGGAGTGTGGCGGCATGCTTGAAAGCATGGAGCATTTCCTGCTTCGGTGTCCCTTTAATACAGAGGTCTATAGCAGGGTGGGTGCTTCCATTGGCTGGCCCAGGCTGGCAGGCCTTTCCTATGCGGAGTGGGCCTATGGGGCATTCAGGTCCCTTGGTGGCCGAGATCGGGGCACTGTTTTCTTGGTTAGTTTAGTAACTAGGTTCCACACGTGGAATGCACGGTGTCTAGTGTCTACTCAGCGGAAAGTCCTCCCCGGGGAAGAGGTGATTAGGAACATCCTGGGTGACCTGGCAAAAGTGCGCGTGCTGGAGTTTGAGAGGCTGGGTGCAGGGAGGGCCTCTCTTCTATGGAGGGGTTTCTCCTTTAATGTGCCCTAGGGAGAGTTAGGTTCTGTGTGCCTGTGATAGCGTTGAGTTAGTCTTTTTTATCTTTTTATTTTGTAGGGTCAGATAGATGTGTAGGGACAGGGAGGGACAGATAGGGACAGTCTTTAGGGACAGGTAATTAGTATTAGGTTGGTAGTGAGGGTCAGTGAGGGACAGATAGGGGCAGGTAGGGAGAGATTGGTAGGGCTATAGGGAAAGGATTTTCTCTTTTGTGTTGTTAGGGAGGGTCAGGGTGATGTGCGGTAGATTAGGGTGAGAGCCTCTGGTCTCCAGTTCCTGGTGGTGGGCTGTAACCCTCACTTACAGATTTTTGTTTTGTAATTGGTAACCTGGGTATAGGGCTTGCAAGCATTGAACTTGGGCCTGTTCTTTGGTCATGGTTAAGGTGTGTAGTGGTTATTATTATTATGTTATTATTATCCCTCATTTCTGTCTATCAGCCTAACAGACCACTGCGCTCTGCAAATGACTTTCGGCTAACCTCTGCACTAATCCGTACCTCCCACTCCCGACTCCAAGACTTCTCCCGTGCTGCGCCAATCCTCTGGAATGCTCTACCCCAAGATATTAGGACCATCCATAATTTGCATAGTTTTAGGCGCTCGCTCAAAACACATTTGTTCAGAGCGGCCTATCACGTTCACTAATCAAAGTTATGTTATGTTTGTGTGTAGCCCATTCACTATCCCCATCTATTCCCCAACCCCTGAAGATGGCTGGACCATGATTGTAAATACACCATTGTAAATACACACCTGTACTTTGTATCTCCCCCACCTCATTGTAGATTGTAAGCTCTCACGAGCAGGGTCGTCTTATTTTGCTTTAATTATTGTATTGTTAACGTTGTTACTTATGACTTTTGTGTTTGAAACTGATAAACTGTAAAGCGCTGCGGAATATGTTGGCGCTATATAAATAAAGATTATTATTATTATTATTATGTTATTATTGATATGTTATTATAAGGTTGTATATATATGTTACATGTGTACTATGATGCGTGTAGGGGGATTTAGTTTAGGTGGGGTGGGGGAATGGGTTTTGGAGAATGGACGTCCGGCGGGATGCCAAGAAGAGGAAAAAAAAGGCCATGAACTTTTATGGACCTTGCTGTATAGGAAAGGCCACAAACTTTGGTGGGACCTGGTGTGATAGGCCACAAACTCTCGTGGGACCTGGTGTGATAGGCCACAAACTTTCGTGGGACCTTTGGGGGAATGGTGGTGGTATAGTTTAGGAGGAAAAAAAAAAAATATAAAAAAATATATAAAATAAAAAAATATATAAAAATATATGATTAAGTTCGGCCAGGTGGCCTATTTACTTTGTTTAGGGCAGTTGGCCGACTTGTTTATTTTTCTAGGGATGAATGCGTGGGTATGTGTGTATGAGGGGGAAAAAGGATATAGGTTGAGGTCTCTTCCCTTGCTGGGGGAATTAATGAAATGGAGGAACATTTTGTTTGTATAAATCTGCTGGACATTGGACTTTTTGGGGATTGTAAATAATTTGTTTTGTTATTGAGTTTGTCTGTAAGCTTTGCCTGTAAGTTTTGTTTTGTACTTTTATAATAAAAAGAGATACAGGATGTAACTCAGGATCAGTAATGTTATGTATGTACACAGTGACTGCACCAGCAGAATAGTGAGTGCAGCTCTGGAGTATAATACAGGATATAACTCAGGATCAGTAATGTAATGTATGTACACAGTGACTGCACCAGCAGAATAGTGAGTGCAGCTCTGGGGTATAATACAGGATGTAACTCAGAATCAGTAATGTAATGTATGTACACAGTGACTGCACCAGCAGAATAGTGAGTGCAGCTCTGGGGTATAATACAGGATGTAACTCAGGATCAGTAATGTAATGTATGTACACAGTGACTGCACCAGCAGAATAGTGAGTGCAGCTCTGGAGTATAATACAGGATGTAACTCAGAATCAGTAATGTAATGTATGTACACAGTGACTGCACCAGCAGAATAGTGAGTGCAGCTCTGGAGTATAATACAGGATGTAACTCAGGATTAGTAATGTAAAGTATGTACACAGTGACTGCACCAGCAGAATAGTGAGTGCAGCTCTAGGGTATAATACAGGATGCAACTCAGGATCAGTAATGTAATGTATGTACACAATGATGGCATCAGCAAAATAGTGAGTGCAGCTCTGGAGTATAATGCAGGATGTAACTCAGGATCAGTAATTTAATGTATGTACACAGTGACTGCACCAGCAGAATAGTGAGCGCAGCTCTGGGTTATAATACAGGAGGTAACTCAGGATCAGTAATGTACTGTATGTACACAGTGACTGCACCAGCAGAATAGTGAGTGCAGCCCTGGGGTATAATATAGGATGTAACTCAAGATCAGTAATGTATGTACACAGTGACTGCACAAGTAGAATAGTGAGTGCAGCTCTGGAGTATAATACAGGATGTAACTCAGGATCAGTAATATAATGTATGTACACAGTGACTGCACCAGGAGAATAGTGAGTGCAGCTCTAGGGTATAATACAGGATGCAACTCAGGATCAGTAATGTAATGTATGTACACAATGATGGCATCAGCAAAATAGTGAGTGCAGCTCTGGAGTATAATACAGGATGTAACTCAGGATCAGTAATTTAATGTATGTACACAGTGACTGCACCAGCAGAATAGGGAGCGCAGCTCTGGGTTATAATACAGGAGGTAACTCAGGATCAGTAATGTACTGTATGTACACAGTGACTGCACCAGCAGAATAGTGAGTGCAGCCCTGGGGTATAATATAGGATGTAACTCAGGATCAGTAATGTATGTACACAGTGACTGCACAAGCAGAATAGTGAGTGCAGCTCTGGAGTATAATACAGGATGTAACTCAGGATCAGTAATGTAATGTATGTACACAGTGAATGCACCAGCAGAATAGTGAGTGCAGCTCTGGGGTATAATACAGGATGTAACTCAGGATCAGTAATGTAATGTATGTACCCAGTGACTGCACAAGCAGAATAGTGAGTGCAGCTCTGGAGTATAATACAGGATATAACTCAGGATCATGTAAAGGATCATGTAATGTAATGTAATGTATGTACACAGTGATTGCACCAGCAGAATAGTGAGTGCAGCTCTGGAGTATAATACAGGAGGTAACTCAGGATCAGTAATGTAATGTATGTACACAGTGACTGCACCAGCAGAATAGTGAGTGCAGCTCTGGAGTATAATACAGGATGTAACTCAGGATCAGTAATGTATGTACACAGTGACTGCACAAGCAGAATAGTGAGTGCAGCTCTGGAGTATAATACAGGATGTAACTCAGGATCAGTAATGTAATGTATGTACACAGTGACTGCACCAGCAGAATAGTGAGTGCAGCTCTGGAGTATAATACAGGAGGTAACTCAGGATCAGTAATGTAATGTATGTACACAGTGACTGCACCAGCAGAATAGTGAGTGCAGCTCTAGGGTATAATACAGGATGCAACTCAGGATCAGTAATGTAATGTATGTACACAATGACGGCAACAGCAAAATAGTGAGTGCAGCTCTGGGGTATAATACAGGATGTAACTCGGGATCAGTAATGTAATGTATGTACACAGTTTCTGCACCAGCAGAATAGTGAGCGCAGCTCTGGGGTAAAATACAAGATGTAACTCAGGATCAGTAATGTAATGTATGTACACAGTGACTGCACCAGTAGAATAGTGAGTGCAGCTCTGGGGTATAATACAGGATGTATCTCAGGATCAGTAATGTATGTACACAGTGACTGCACCAGCAGAATAGTGAGTGCAGCTCTGGGGTATAATACAGGATGTAACTCGGGATCAGTAATGTAATGTATGTACACAGTTTCTGCACCAGCAGAATAGTGAGCGCAGCTCTGGGGTATAATACAAGATGTAACTCAGGATCAGTAATGTAATGTATGTACACAGTGACTGCACCAGCAGAATAGTGAGTGCAGCTCTGGGGTATAATACAGGATGTATCTCAGGATCAGTAATGTAATGTATGTACACAGTGACTGCACCAGCAGAATAGTGAGTGCAGCTCTGGGGTATAATACAGGATGTAACTCGGGATCAGTAATGTAATGTATGTACACAGTTTCTGCACCAGCAGAATAGTGAGCGCAGCTCTGGGGTATAATACAAGATGTAACTCAGGATCAGTAATGTAATGTATGTACACAGTGACTGCACCAGCAGAATAGTGAGTGCAGCTCTGGGGTATAATACAGGATGTAACTCAAGATCAGTAATGTAATGTATGTACACAGTGACTGCACCAGACACCTCCCTCCATCATCTCTGTGCTTCTAACAAATGCAACCTCTATAAGTTATCACTAAGATAATCTAAGTGTACGATTCAATTTCTTCGTCTGTACACTGTATGCTCATATACATTTCCCTGCCGGACTGATTTTATCTTCTGCCATCTACATCAGCATAGCTACCTGTGTATTTTACCTCACTGCTTTGCTAGTTTTAACTATCTAGCACTCCTCCCCATTTTGCCAGCTAAGTTTTGTTTCTTGCCAGCTGCTGATTGTTCAGTGATGTGAAACTGCATATGTTGCTTTGTTGATGCATATAGCAAAAGATGATCTTTTGCCGTATGCATCAACAGAGCATCATTTTCAGTTTCACATCACCGATCTTTCAGTAGAAGGCAACAAATAAAGCTCAGCTCTTCACTGCTTAGTTATTACAAGCTCAATTAGGAAGAAATGCAGGAAGCTAGAGCTCTGAGAGAAGGCAGCCGAGCAATGATGTAAAACCGCTCCTCAGCTATACTGATGTAGAGGGCAGAAGATAAAACTGGCCAAGCAGGGTACTGTACAGGAGTAAACAGTATACCAGAGCTTTTGGTGTATTATATTCTATTGTGATTTTCTTAATAAACCTTCTACCACAGCATAAAGGAGAATTATCCTGTATTCCTTTGTCTATGTTATGACCAAATAGTAGGTTGTTCAGAGAAAATTACTGCACCTTCAAATATTGTATGCAGACTTTATGGTCATTGTAAACCAGTTTTACCAGTTTTGAATGAGAGAAAAGCCAGTTGGTGACATAATAAGTCTAAAGTTTTGTCTCATGACTACATTCCTTTTTTTTACTAAAATTCTTAGATATAGCATCGATGAGTCAGTCCTTTAATTGTAACTTTGTACAGATTCAACGTGAATGGATTTGAGAAAGGTGAAGATCTCTGAAGTAAACATGAAGACAAACAATCATTCAGAATGATGCAAAAAAATAGTATCTGGAGAATATTGCAGCATATCACTCAGGATCCGTACTCTAATGTGTGTACACAGTGACTCTACCAGCAGAATAGTGAGTGCAGCTCTGGAGTGTAATACAGGAGGTAACTCGGGATCAGTTATGTAATGTATGTACACAGTGACTGCACCAGCAGAATAGTGAGTGCAGCTCTGGAGTATAATACAGGAGGTAACTCAGGATCAGTAATGTAATGTATGTACACAGTGACTGCACCAGCAGAATAGTGAGTGCAGCTCTGGGGTATAATACAGGATGTAACTCATGATCAGTAATGTAATGTATGTACACAGTGACTGCACCAGCAGAATAGTGAGTGCAGCTCTGGAGTATAATACAGGATGTAACTCGGGATCAGTTATGTAATGTATGTACACAGTGACTGCACCAGCAGAATAGTGAGTGCAGCTCCGGGGTATAATTCAGGATGTAACTCAGGATCAGTAATGTAATGTATGTACACAGTGACTGCACCAGCAGAATAGTGAGTGCAGCTCTGTGGTATAATACAGGATGTAACTCAGGATCAGTAATGTAATGTATGTACACAGCGACTGCACCAGCAGAATAGTGAGTGCAGCTCTGGAGTATAATACAGGATGTAACTCAGGATCAGTAATGTAATGTATGTACACAGTGACTGCACCAGCAGAATAGTGAGTGCAGCTTTGTGGTATAACACAGGATGTAACTCAGGATCAGTAATGTAATGTATGTACACGGTGACTGCACCAGCAGAATAGTGAGTGCAGCTTTGTGGTATAACACAGGATGTAACTCAGGATCAGTAATGTAATGTATGTACACGGTGACTGCACCAGCAGAATAGTGAGTGCAGCTCTGGGGTATAATACAGGATGTAACTAAGGATCAGTAATGCAATGTATGTACACAGTGACTGCACCAGCAGAATAGTGAGTGCAGCTCTGGGGTATAATACAGGATGTAACTCAGGATCAGTAATGTAATGTATGTACACAGTGACTGCACTAGCAGAATAGTGAGTGCAGCTCTCGAGTATAATACAGGATGTAACTAATGTTCAGTATGTTATGTGTTCACATAATGTATCAATACATCAAATTTTATTAGCACCAGCTGTGATCAGGGCCGTATTTGCCACTAGGCACTTGAGGGCACGTGCCTAGGGCGGCGGGATGCGGGGGGGCGCCCTTGAGCTAGGTTTTTTCCTTTTTATTTTTTTTTTTATTTTATAAAACTCCGGGGTCAAGTTTCCGCCCCCCTCCTCCCTCCCCCCTTCCCGCCCCCCCCTCCTCCCTCCTTCCCGCCCCCCTCCCTCCCTCCCTGAAGACGTAATACTCACCTTCCTCCAGCGGTGGCTGCAACTGCGTCTCAGCGCCGTCCTGTCTTCAGCGGTCACATGGTACCGATCATTAAGGGTGATGAATATGCGCATATTCATCACCCTTAATTAGCGCTACCATGTGACCGCTGAAGACAGGAAGGAAGACGCTGAGATGCCAGGAAGTTCTGTGCTGCGCGCCGGTGAGAGGTAAGTATGACAGGGAAAAAAGTGGGGTGCCGTGCACACAGGGGAGGAGGATGGGGAGCCATGCATACAGGGGAGAAGGATGGGGAGCCGTGCATACAGGGGAGAAGGATGGGGAGTCGTGCATACAGGGGAGAATGATGGGGAGCCGTGCACACAGGGGAGAAGGATGGGGAGCCGTGCATACAGGGGAGAAGGATGGGGAGCCGTGCATACAGGGGAGGATGGGGAGTCGTGCATACAGGGGAGAAGGATGGGGAGCCGTGCACACAGGGGAGAAGGATGGGGAGCCATGTACACAGGGGAGAAGGATGGGGAGCCGTGCACACAGGGGAGAAGGTTGGGGAGCCGTGCACACAGGGGAGAAGGATGGGGAGCCGTGCACACAGGGGAGAAGGATGGGGAGCCATGTACACAGGGGAGAAGGATGGGGAGCCGTGCACACAGGGGAGAAGGATGGGGAGCCGTGCACACAGGGGAGAAGGATGGGGAGCCGTGCATACAGGGGAGAAGGATGGGGAGCCGTGCATACAGGGGAGAAGGATGGGGAGCCGTGCATACAGGGGAGAAGGATGGGGAGCCATGAACGCAGGGGAGAAGGATGGGGAGCCATGAACGCAGAGTGGGAGGATGGGGGAGCCATGAACGCAGAGTGGGAGGATGGGGGAGCCATGAACGCAGAGTGGGAGGATGGGGGAGCCATGAACGCAGGGGAGAAGGATGGGGGAGCCATGAACGCAGGGGAGAAGGATGGGGAGCCATGAACGCAGAGTGGGAGGATGGGGGAGCCATGCTTGCAGGGGAGAAGGATGGGGGAGCCATGAACGCAGGGTGGGAGGATGGGGGAGGCATGAACGCAGTGTGGGAGGATGGAGTATAAATATGGAGTATAAATACTGGGCCCTATAAGGGGGACACAGTGTGAGAGGACAGTGTGAAGAGGGGACTGGTATAGAAAGGAGAGGACAGTGTGAAGAGCATGTACCATAAGAGGGACAGTGTGGGGGTCATACTTTGTGCAGACAATATAGTGAGGGGCAATTTTTTATTTGGGAGCATTATAATGACACTTGTATCTTTAAGGGCGTCATGTGGAGACTTTCTGCAAAAGAGCGGCGAAGATGGAGGTCTGCAGAGACGGCTGTGGATGAGAAAACTCATCATGGGGTCTGGACAAGATGAAGAAAAGGAGAACGGCTCCAGAGGCGACGTCATCTATCAGGTACCTGGATGTAAATGTTATTTGTGATGCTAACTCTCATGTTTTTATATATGTTAGGAGATTTAAAGGGACACTGTCACCTGAATTTGGAGGGAACAATTTTCAGCCATAGGGGTGGGGTTTTCGGGTGTTTGATTCACCCTTTCCATACCCGCTGGCTGCATGCTGGCTGCAATATTGGATTGAAGCTCATTCTCTGTCCTCCGTAGTACATACTGTACCTGCACAATCTGCAATCTTGCCTTGCGCAGGCGTGTACTATGGAGGACAGAGAATGAGCTTCAATCCAATATTGCAGCCAGCATGCAGCCAGCGGGTAAGGAAAGGGTGAATCAAACACCCGAAAGCCCCGCCCCTATGGCTGAAAATTGTTCCCTCCAAATTCAGGTGACAGAGTCCCTTTTAAAGGGGATGTCCAGGCTTGTGATGAGTCTGCAGTCATTCTTTGTGACTGCAGACTTCTGAATTCTCACAGTGCACACTGCACGCTGTCAGGATTCTCTCATGCTGGGGATTTACATTAATGCGATCACGTGCTGACTAGACATGCGTGACCTCCGTCAATGAAAATGAACTGAGCGAGGCCGGGCACATCTAGTCAGAATGTGGTCAGAAGTCTACAAATCACATACTTGTGCTGACATGACCGTCCACCGGCAAGGGAGAATCCTAAAAGTGCAGTGCATGCGTTGTGAGAATTCAGAAGCTGCGATGTCAGGATTCAGCTCTGCAAGTTCCAGTAGTCGTCACATGGACACGTCACTCATATGCGATTTTTCAGACTTAGGGTGTGTGTCCACGTTCAGGATTGCATCAGGATTTGGTCAGTATTTTACATCAGTATTTGTAGCCAAAACCAGGAGTGGGTGATAAATACAGAAGTGGAGCATATGGTTCTATTATAGTTTTCCTCTAATTGTTCCACTCCTGGTTTTGGCTACAAATACTGATGAAAAATCCTGACCAAATCCTGATGCAATCCTGAACGTGGACACATACTCTTATGGTCCTGTGACAACGAGCTTCTCTTCTGCTTCTCTTAGTTTTTCACTGAACATTGAGAGCATTAGGGAGAGGAGCTCGTGGGCACATGACTGAGTGTGCAAATCACATATGTCCTTGGCGGAGGGGGGGCACCAAAATGAATTCTTTCCCCGGGTGCCAGAAACCCTAGATACACCTCTGCTGGTATGCTACTGCGAGCGGTGATTACCGGGTGCGGTGGAGGGAGGTCTGTGCACAGGCAGTGAGGCAGGGACTGAGGGTGTGCACAGAGAGGATGGAGACCCGGAGACTGCCCGTCCCAGTCTACGCCGTAGCCTAGAGCCCTCATTATCATAGGAATATGTCAGTTAATAAATTGCTTTTCTGAAGCTTTATAGTGTAGTTTTAGGTCAGGGAGGGTTGGATAGGGATGAGCTAGCAAGGTGCAGGGACAGGTAATGATGGCTACTTGCGAACATGTGCGGCAATTGCGGTTTTGCACTTACGATGATACATAAAACACTGCTAGTAGTGTTTTTTCTCATTGCTGCAAGTACCGCATTTGCCGGATGGCGGCAAAACCGCAAGAGCCGCACATGTCTGTAAGTCCCATAGGGAATGAATGAGGCCGAACGCAGTGTTGCCCTAAGTGATCCATTACGCGGCAGATGCGGAAAAACTGTCGGATCTGCTGCAAAAGGCGACTTTCACATCAGCGATTTTTGCCAAAGTCACTGCCGATAGTGTCATACTCACCAAAGGGGGAGGCAGCACTAAAAGTGCCTAGGGCAGCAGAAACTCTAAATACGGCCCTGGCTGTGATAGAAAAAGCTTTCAGATAATTATTTCTTTTCTATAATATTAAATTCTTACAGTGTCTAAATATCCTTATAAACTATCTTTTAGACCCAGTGTCTACACTGTATTCATAGATGGAATTTAGAATAGTTTAATATTGAAATTGTAAAATGTTGAACATATCATATTAAACATTCGGACGTCCAACCTCAAGTGTATGAGAATATTAAACATTTGTTTGGGTACTATCATAAACGCTTCTTATGAGAGTATACCTAAGTTATCTGGAGAATCTTCTTTTATCGACTTGTCTTATTATCACAGGAGGCAGAACATTATGATGTTTTTTGTTTGTAATGTTTTTGTATTGTGACTTATGACTGTTATCGGTGTCTTTGATAGAAAACCACTTATCACAAGTGATGAATCGCAGTATAAAAAAATACAAAGTAATCCAACGTAATAAAAATGCTAAAGGTTATAAAACCAATTACGGTAGCTTAAAATTTTACAGAAAATTGGTATTTGACCAATCCGGGAACTTTTACTCTTCGATTAGTTCAAACTGAACCAAATGGAAGCCAACGTGTCATCAATTTTTTGATACTTTTAAAAGATGGAAGGGAAATAAATTATTTAAAAATATAATAGTAATAATAATAATAATTTTTATTTATATAGCGCCAACATATTCCGCAGCGCTTTACAAATTATAGAGGGGACTTGTACAGACAATAGACATTACAGCATAACAGAAATACAGTTCAATACAGATACCAGGAGGAGTGAGGGCCCTGCTGCTCGCAAGCTTACAAACTATGAGGAAAAGGGGAGACACGAGAGGTGGATGGTAACAATTGCTTTAGTTATTCGGACCAGCTATAGTGTAAGGCTCGGGTGTTCATGTAAAGCTGCATGAACCAGTATGTAGCAGTACAGACACAGAGGGCTAATACTGCATAAAGTGTATGAGAACATGATGCGAGGAACCTTTTTTTTTTTATTATTATAAATAGGCCACACAGGGATCGTTAGGTTAATGCATTGAGGCGGTAGGCCAATCTGAACAAATGAGTTTTTAGGGTACGCTTAAAAATGTGGGGATTGGGGATTAATCGTATTAACCTAGGTAGTGCATTCCAAAGAATCGGCGCAGCACGTGTAAAGTCTTGGAGACGGGAGTGGGAGGTTCTGATTATTGAGGATGCTAACCTGAGGTCATTAGCGGAGCGGAGGGCACGGGTAGGTTGGTAGACTGATACCAGGGAGGAGATGTAGGGTGGTGCTGAGCCATGGAGTGCTTTGTGGATGAGGGTAGTAGTTTTGTACAGGATTCTGGAGTGGATGGGTAGCCAGTGTAATGACTGGCACAGGGTAGAGGCATCGGTGTAACGGTTGGTGAGGAATATGATCCTGGCTGCAGCATTCAGGACAGATTGGAGCGGGGAGAGTTTGGTAAGAGGGAGGCCGATTAGTAGAGAGTTACAATAGTCCAGACGAGAATGAATGAGTGAAACAGTCAGAGTTTTTGCAGAGTCGAAAGTAAGAAAAGGGCGAATTCTAGAATTGTTTTTGAGATGCAGATAAGAAGAGCGAGCCAGTGATCGGATGTAGGGGGTGAATGAAAGGTCAGAATCAAGGATGACCCCAAGGCAGCGGGAATGTTGCTTTGGAGTAATGGTGGAACCGCACACGGAGATGGCAATGTCAGGTAAAGGTAGGTTAGTAGAGGGAGAGAACACGAGGAGTTCAGTTTTTGACAGGTTTAGTTTCAGATAGAGGGAGGACATGATGTTAGAGACAGCGGTAAGACAATCACTGGTGTTTTCTAAAAAGGTCGGTGTGATATCAGGAGCAGAAGTGTATAATTGGGTGTCGTCAGCATAGAGATGGTACTGGAAACCAAATCTACTGATTGTTTGTCCAATAGGGGCAGTATACAACGAGAAGAGTAGGGGGCCTAGGACTGATCCTTGAGGAACCCCAACAGTAAGGGGAAGGTGAGAGGAGGAGGAACCAGCAAAACATACAGTGAAGGATCGGTCAGAGAGATAGGAGGAGAACCAGGAGAGAACGGTGTCCTTGAGGCCGATGGAGCGGAGCATAGTGAGGAGGAGCTGATGATCCACAGTGTCGAATGCTGCAGAGAGATCCAAGAGAATTAGCATGCAGTAGTGACCATTAGATTTAGCTGTTAGTAGGTCATTAGAGACTTTAGTGAGGGCAGTTTCAGTAGAGTGTAAAGAGCGGAAGCCAGATTGAAGAGGGTCGAGAAGAGAGTTATCTGAGAGATAGCGCGTAAGACGGGAGTGGACCAGGCGTTCGAGGAGTTTAGAGATGAAGGGAAGATTAGAGACAGGTCTATAATTAGCGGCACAGTTTTGGTCGAGGGATGGTTTTTTAAGTAATGGATGTATGATGGCATGCTTAAATGAGGAGGGAAAAATACCGGAAGTGAGGGAAAGGTTGAATATTTTTGTTAGGTGAGTGGTGACAGCCGGGGAAAGGGACTGGAGGAGATGTGATGGAATGGGGTCACTGGTGCAAGTGGTCGGGCGAGAAGATGCAAGGAGCCTGCTTACTTCTTCTTCTGTAACTGCTTCAAAGTCAGAGAGTGAACTAGACGCAGTGGGGGAGGGAGGACAGTGCATGGTATGAAGAGATTGGGAGATGATTTCCTGTCGAATGTGGTCAATTTTTTCTTTGAAGTAATTGGCCAGATCGTCAGCACGGAGATCCGTGGTTGGGGCCTGCTCTCTTGGGTTGAGTAGGGACTGGAACGTGTCAAAGAGACGTTTAGGGTTATTGGACAGGGAGGTGATGAGGGTGTTGAAGTAGGTTTGTTTGGAGAGGTGAAGGGCAGAATTGTATGTCTTTAGCATGAACTTATAATGGATGAAATCTTCGGGTAGATTAGATTTTCTCCACAGACGTTCTGCGCACCTGGAGCACCGCTGCAGGAAACGTGTTTGCAGCGTGTGCCACGGTTGTTGCCATCTGTGCCGAGTTGTTTTATGTATAGGAGGAGCAGCTTCATCCAGAGCACTTTGCAGGGTTTCATTGTAATGCTTCAGAGCAGAATCAGGACATGAGATGGAGAAGATTGGGGCCAATGAGGACTGCAAGTTCTTCATAAGTTTCTGGGTGTTAATGGCCTGTATGTTTCTATAAGTGTGGAAAGTGGGGGTGACCTGAGCGGGATGGCAGTTCTTGATAGAGAATGAAAGAAGGTTGTGGTCAGAGAGCGGGAGAGGGGAGTTTGTGAAATCATCCACTGAGCAAAGTCGGGAGAAGACCAAGTCAAGGGAGTTTCCATCTTCATGTTTTGGAGAGTTAGTATGCTGCGAGAGGCCAAAAGAGGAGGATAGCGATAAAAGGTGAGAAGCAGATGGGGAGAGGGGAGAGGCAATGGGGATGTTGAAATCACCCATGATAAGGGTGGGAGTGTCACAGGAGAGAAAGTGTGGAAGCCAGGTGGCAAAGTGATCAAGGAACTGATGAGAGGGGCCGGGAGGACGATACACCACCGCCACTCGCATGGAGAAGGGGACGTAGAGTCTGACCACATGGACCTCAAAGGAAGGGAAGACAAGTGAGGGTACTTGGGGGATAACTTGGAAAGTACATTTGGGTGAAAGGAGCAGGCCAACGCCTCCACCTGCTCTGTTGTCTGATCTTGGGGTATGAGAAAAGTGTAGTCCACCATATGAAAGAGCAGCAGCAGCAGTGGTGTCTGACTGCTGGATCCAGGTTTCAGTAAGAGCCAGGAGATTAAGAGAATTAGAAAGGAAGAAGTCATGAATGAAGGAGAGTTTATTACACACAGAGCGATATATGAATGTTCCCACCTTGGACGGAAGATCAATGAGAACACTGGACCCATAGGGAGGGAGAGTGTCAAGGGATGACCTGGTGGGGAAATGCAGGACAGGACAGATAAGGGGCGAGGTGTTTATTTATTTTTAACCCCTCCATTTATTATCTGGGGTTTTGAGAGTCTTCAAAGCATAAAAATTGATTTCACAAGCTATTCCATTTTTGTTTTTTTAAATTCGTTGGAAATAGAGATGAACGGATTCGTGGATGTTTGGGTTCATAGGTCCCGACAGAACTTTAGTCCAAAGTTTGTTTCTAGTACCAGAACTCTACCTGTACATGAACCCGAACCCCATCGAAATCAATAGTGCTGTAAAATAGTCGTAGTAAGGTCTAGGGGGGCTGCTAAAGGAAGCAGAGTACCCCAACAGAATCAATCTGTCTCTCTCAGCATCCGAACTCTAAAAACGGACGTCTGGTAAAAAAAAAAATCTGTGATCGGAATTCAACACCGGACATTAGGTGTTGGGTATGAACCTCGATCTTTATAGTCCGCATTCGCTTATCTCCAGTCACAAAATAAAATTTTACCTGCAAAGTTCATGTAAATTCAGTAAAATCAATTTAGTCAGAGTCAGTTTTCTGTAATTAATGCAAAATATATAATATAATGATCCAACTGCTATGTCCAGCTATCGCTCAATATCACTGCTCCCATTCGCCTCTAAACTCCTGGAGCAGCACGTCCACTCTGAACTTTCCTCCCACCTATCATCAAGCTTGCTCTTTGACAATCTTCAATCTAGTTTCCGCCTCCATCACTCAACAGAGACAGCCCTGACCAAAATCACTAACGAGCTACTTACCGCCAAAGCTAACGGACAATACTCTGTACTCCTCCTCCTAGACCTGTCCTCTGCTTTCGACACAGTTAACCATTGAAAGAAGAAATATAAGCCAGCTCACCCGTGATGCATAAACCAAGCTTCAGGAGCACGGACCCGCTATGTCCAGGCATATAATGTCCAAAAAAAAAAGAAGAGAATGTCCAGCTTCACCGAATCCATAAAAAAGAGTTTTCTTTATTCACAAACTTTAAGCATAGAGGATACAGACTTCAGCACGAACCATATGGGTAAGAATCTCAACGCGTTTCTGGAGACTAAGCTCCCTTAATCATGACATGAAGTTTGTGAATAAAGAAAACTCTTTTTTTTACAGATTTGGTGAAGCTGGACAGTTAACCATCGCCTCCTACTACAGATCCTCTCTTCCTTTGGCATCAAAGACCTCGCCCTATCCTGGATCTCCTCATACCTTTCCAACCGCACATTCAGCATCTCCCACTCCCACACTACCTCCTCATCCCACCCTCTCTCTGTTGGAGTCCCCCATGGCTCTGTTCTAGGACCTTTACTCTTCTAAATCTACAGACTTGGCCTGGGACAACTCATAAAGTCCCATGGATTCCAGTACCACCTCTATGCTGATGACACTCAGATCTACCTCTCTGGCCCAGACGTCACCGCTCTGCTGTCCAGAATCCCAGAGTGTCTATCAGCCATATCCTCTTTCTTCTCCTCTCACATCCTCAAGCTCAATGTGGATAAATCTGAACTCATCATCTTTCCTTCATCCCATAGATCTTCCTTACCTGACCTATCTATTGCAATTAACAACATCACGCTTTCCCCCGTGCCAGAAGTCCAGAGCCTCAGAGTCACCCGTGACTCTACTCTGCCCTTTAAACCACACATCCAAGCTTTTTCCACCTCTTGTCACCTCCAGCTCAAAAATATCTCCAGAATCCATCCTTTCCTTAACCTTCACTCTACTAAAATGCTTGTGCTTGCCCTCATCATCTCCCGCCTCGACTACAGCAACATCCTTTTCTGTGGTCTCCCTACTAACACCCTTGCACCTCTCCAGTCTGTATTTAACTCTGCTGCCTGACTAATTCATCTCTCTCCTCGCTACTCCTCCTCTTCCCTCCCTCTGCCAATCTCTTCACTGGCTCCCATTCCCTCAGCGTATCCGGTTCAAATTACTAACACTGACCTACAAAGCCATCCATAACCTGTCTCCTCCATATATCTCTGAACTAATCTCCCGATATCTTCCCTCACGTATTATCCGGTCCTCCCAAGACCTCGTCTCCTCCACACTTATTCGCTCTTCACCCAACCACCTCCAAGACTTCTCCCGAATATCCCCCATCATCTGGAATTCTTTGCGCCAACATGTCCGACTATCAACCACATTTGGATCCTTCAGGCGGAACCTGAAAACCCACCTCTTCAGGAAAGCCTACAGCCTGCACTGACCCCGCTGCCGCCTCACCACTACCGGAGCTACCGCCTCACCAACACCGGAGCTCCTGCAACCTGCAACCTTCAACCTATTGTCTCCTTCCCCACCATCCTGTAGAATGTAAGCCCCCAAGGGCAGGGTCCTCGCCCCTCTGTATCAGTATGTAATTTTTGTTTGTTTACTGTAAATGATATCTGTAATTTGTATGTAACCCCTTCTCATGTACAGCACCATGGAATCAATGGTACTATATAAATAAATAATAATAATGATATCAAACTGGATGGCTTATTTAATTAATGTTTAGATGTTGTTTTTATTTGTAAATAGTAAATCACCTGTTTTAGCTGTGCTAAATCATTCAGAGGGGCCCACCTGGGGATTAACCATCTCCCCCGTTGGCCAGTCGGAACTTGAACTAAAATATAATACAATGGATCTATAAAAATAAATATTTATTTTTCTCTCTCCTTCTTACTTCCTATATAGTTGATCTTCAGCCTCCAAAGTGATTAGTCACTGTTAAATGCTTAGTTAATGCTACACCGCATGAGCCTGCCCAGACGTGCATTTTTTTGGCACAAGTAGCCCTCTCCTGTCAGACAAGGGGTGTGTATATTTCCTAAAGCAGAGACCAGGAGTACTGTGATTATCTCCTACGCAGTAGCACCGTCCTCTCTGCTCCTTCTGAAGTCCTGAGTATTTCCTCTTTTGCTCACTGTGCACTTGCTTTGTAGGACTCGAATGTCATCTGCTTCATTTGCTGAGCTGTCCTCCACCCTGGCTGACCAAATGACCTTGATCTTTACATTATAAGAAGAAGACTTGACAAGACATCTGCTTTCCAAAAACACATGTCATGTAGCCTCTTAACCTTTAACAGATCTTAAATTATTACAAGAACCTGTAGGATTTTGCCAGTTGGATCTCGTAGAAGAAGAGCATCCACGACGGTCGCTTGGGGATAAAAACAGAAAATAGCTACATTGTGGTTGAAGAAGCTGGTTTGTTGGGGGAAACACAAGGTGAAGCAAGAGAAGAACACATGGATACTTTGTCTTAAAGTTCTGTGGACTCACCCTAAGGTCCTTTATTCATTGAGTTACTCTTGGCATTCGGCGTCAGCTTCATCTCTGATGGAAGGAAGCACCATGATCTTCATCCTCGCTATCTCTTCTGCTTTGCTAACGGCAGGTAACGAGGCGCACCTTGATGAGATTACGTATTGTTATTTGACTTCAGCTACATTTTAATCAGTCCTCTAATGATATCCCATGGGTGAGGTTTAGATAAAAATGAAAACTTTGTAATTTTAATTTTTTATTTTTTAAATTGTTTAAATATTAAGCTAATAACTTTTCTAACCATTGAGAGTTATCAAGGAATAGCAGATCTGGGTGTGTAATTCTTGTGTCATTTATGGTTAACAGTAGATTAGATAAGCTCAAATTTGCAGTTTTTCAATTTCTTAACAAATCAAACAAACTCAGCACATCTGTATCTATAGAACTTAGATAATGTAGTTTACTCTCCCCTCTATATAACACCACATATATCAACATAGAAGTTCCAGGTATCTTTACTTGGGAAAAGTTTGGGTAAAATCTGAAAAAAAAAAATTTGAAAAAAATAAAATAATTACATGAAATTAAATTTTAATAAAAATTTAATTTAATATGTAAAATTTAAAAAAAAATATTTAAAAATATTTTTTGTCATTTGACATTTTAATAAAAATTTAATTTAATATGTAAAAGTTAAAAAAAAATAAAAAAACATATTTTTTGACATTTTAATAAAAATTTAATTTAATATGTAAAATAAAAAAAAATTAAAAAACATATTTTTTGTCATTTGACATTTGCTTACTTTATTTTTGAGCAAAATTCACATAGGTAACGAAATGTAATGAAAAAAAAAATGTTTTTTATTGATGCCTTTTATCCTGTTTTGTGACTTTTTAGCACAAAAATAGCCGTGTTACAAAACTTGTTCAAAACATTTCAGGTGCGCACGAAATCGGTTCGTGACAAATTTTGCAATTTTCCTAAAAGTTGCAAATGATGACTTATTAAAAATAAGCAAAATTGCTTAAATATTTAGAAAAGGGCGACTAACTCAAATTGATACCAATGCATGTTAAAAAAGGGGCAAAAAAATCCCAATAAAATGCAAGTATATTATGCACGTTTCGCCCTTTCTTTGTCAGGGGGCAAAATGTGTGTTGGAGAAACAGGGACATGCTGGGAACTGATCTTCATGTAAGTTTACATTCATGGATCTAATTATTTATTAATTGGACTCTCTCTATACTTTGGGAGTATACTTGTATTACCTTGATATCTTTTAATGACCTTTGTACTTATTACATGTATTGGACCTAGTTTCCCTATGCTCTGTTTTCCCTGTATATGCACAGCACTATGAATCCTATGATAATGTATAATTTAGTTTTTAATTTGTTTTATTAATGAAAAAAAAGTATATTTCGGCATTATATACTCGCCTTTTTTGGTCTTTTTTTTGCACTATTTTGTGTATTAAATGATGGCTCAACAGCAACACATCTGGAAACCCTAAACTCTGGCCACAGTGGCTAAAAAAAAAATCAGATGAACACCTAAAAGTGACTATAAAAATGTGGAAATGGAAAGCTAAATAAGGTGCAAAAAAACAAAAATTTAGCAGGACAACAAAAAATCAACAACAAAAACGGTGCAAATACAATGACGAATCGGGCTCGGAATGCTGATTTTTTTTTCGTTTTTGGGGAATTTTGTTATACATTGAAGTAATTATTACTACTGGAAATAGCAATTGAGATTATCTAAGCATTACCATGTGACATCACAGGGTCAGAAAAAAGGGAACTCTGCCTTATAAAAAATAAAGTTCTGCTACATCAAAGTTGGCACTCGGCCATCTTTACAGTTAGTTTGCAGTTAGTTTCCTTTAAAAAAAAATCCCAAATTTTGATGTCTGCGTCTATGTGTACAGCTGGTATCACAGACCAAAGACGTGTTACATAACTAGTGTTTTGAGTAAGATATTGGTCCCTCTTTGCATCTGTAAAGTATTTTTGTCCTTGGCATCTTTACACGTTTGAGCCAGTAGACAAACCTTATTGGGGCAGGTTTTGAGGAGTTGCCAGCAGGCAGGTTGTGGATGGATATATATATAGAGAGTCACATACTTGAAAGATCCTGAAATGTCATCTGTTATGGTGCCCTTTAAGAGAACATAAATATGTCTGGAGGACTCGGAAAGAGTATGAGAAGATGCATGCATGTGAATCAGGGAAACGATCACAGGTGTATTGCTGATATAACATTTTAGGGAATATATACCAACTGATAGGGACCCTCTCTACACTCCCACATCTATATACACTACTCCTTTCCATATAGTCATTGGCAAAAAACTTTTAGTGTTCCACAAAGTTCCATTATCTCATTTTCCCTTTGACCTTCTCTTGGCCATTGGATGGTCTTCACTCGTTCTGCGTTGTCGGCATCATATATATCATTCACATAACGACTGATGTAAGAAGTCTCCTACTTGTTTCATTAGCATTATACAGCCATCACTGATGATTATCATTTTCTCCCATGTCTAAGAAATCTCTGTAGTACGAGGTCCCCATCATGCAGCTCAGAACTTCCTGGACCTCCGCGGGATATCATCCTCAACACCAAAAATCTAGAGAGAAGCAACCACTTGTTTCCTGTAACTGAGGATATTTTTATAAGTTACATAGGAAGGTAGCATTCCTGTTTTGTTTCTGTCTGTAACATAAAGACTAGAAGGAACTATCGTCGAATTATGTGTTACTCTTTGGAAGACCCGCAAAGGAAGCTTCATGACCTTGAGTTGTCCTAAGATGACTTACTCAGGTCTGTAATATATGTATACAGGTCATAAATCTGTGGGTCTCTTTCGCCTGAGGACACTATGCTCAGGACCAGGAAATGTTCCCTGGTAAAAAAAAAAAAAGAAACTATGGAAATTAGCCAATTTTTTCAGAAAAGGAGAAATATTTCTTCAATGGCACATAGTTGTCATAGCCACCCCACGAGTCAATGTCAGAGCTTACAACTGAAATGGAGTGAAAGGGTTAATTCTGCACTGCTGGTAAATCAAGGATGGAGGACAAGAGCAGTATCGAGGAATGTGGTTTATCGTCATCATTTTGAAGTTCCAAACTTCTTCATCGGGACCCTGAGGTTTGTCATGATGAAGAATCTTGTAACTTCGAAACGCGTTGACAATAAGCCACTTTCCTGGATACCGTTCTTATCCTCCATCCATGATTTGCCAGCAGCACAGAATTAACCCTTTCATTCCGTTTCAGTTGATATTTATTGGTAGGTCTACAACAGTGTTCAGCCTTTTTTGTGGTTGTGGTCACACAACCACACCATGTGAGTATCACTTCCTTTGGTCTCCCCACTGTAACTGGACTAAAACTCTATCATAGTTATTATTCTTCCAGCTTCTTTACCTCGATGTCAAAGTTAACTAACATGACTAAAGGTCCCTGTTCACATTACATAGTCATAAGCCAAACAATAGTTTGGATAAAAGCTAACTTTGCTGAAGACTATTTAAGCTGAGAGTTCCCGCATCCTCTTTGAGTGAGCCTCTAATAGACTCCATTGGTGGTGGCTTATCTCCTATACAACCAAATTACCAGCCACTGAAATTCAAATTCAGGTCCTTCTCCCCCTCTAACTGTTACATCCTCATCTGTGCTAGCCCCCTCTGATTGGTGACAGTACAGCAGTTCTATTTGATATTCTAGAACTTGTCATGCCATTTAGGCAGGAACCTTGGGGTTTTTATATACTGTACTTGGTCATTTCAATACTCCCATCTGAGAACCTTGGCAGGGCTCACACTATTTAAGCCCCTGGTTCCCTTCTTCCAGTTGCCAGTTATAAGTTCACTTACACTGGTTCACTCCCTGATTACCTGCTACTCCTCTGCTAGTTTGATTCCTGTTTCTAACCTTAACCCAAGCCTTGACCGTTCTACTGCTTGATGATGATTCTGTTCCTGACTTGTTATTGACTCGGCTTTCTGATCATCTTCTGTCAACCTGCTCCATCAGCCAGAAACCACTCCCTGGGTCCAACCCAAAGACTGTGTAAGTGCAGATCCCTCTATTGGGGTTAAATGGTGAAGGCCAGGGCTCCCCTTAGGATCTGTTAGATGGAATGGCTAATGCAAAGCCTGTAAATCAAAGCTTTTTTATAAGCTGCCAGGCTACCATGAAGAGAGCTCCATGATGCCATCATCTGTCAGGGTAAAATTAGGAGATCCCCGTAGATATCCCTCTGATATTAGCTGGTTGGTCTGAATTTAGTCTTATGTGTTTAGGTGCCTGAAGAATATTGAAGCCCCCTATCAAACCAGTGACTTGCTTTGTCCTGATGAAGTGAAATAATACACAAACAGCGGTCTGCAGATCGGTGCCTTTCCTTTTCGGAGGAGACTCTAGTTTCAGTCATGTTCTTACAAATGACACAAAGCGGAAGGACAGCCTGGCACAGAGTTTACATTGTTGTCCAGAAGCCTCATGTTACACCTCTAAGAAATACATATAGTATCAGGGCGAGGCAGCTAACATCATGGAAAGTGAACAACTGAAGCGACATGTTTCTTTGTACAATTTTATGGAAAATTCTGGAGTTTCGAGGCAAAGATGAGTAAACTATGATGAGGGTTTGCCCAAACCAGGTTTCACTACTAATATGTGTAGGAATCAAGTGTAAAAAGTTAAAGAGGTATCTAAAATTCAAATTAATTTTCAATCTAAATCCCTATCTATTTAATGCTATAGTCTAAACTATTTTCTAATATACTGTAATTGAAAATTCCCTATCGTTCTCTCACTACACTATCTGTTTTTTTTATCTACTTCCTTTTTGATGATGCTTCGTTTGAGAATCCCAGTGCATGTAGGGACGATTAAAAGAAGGGTCATCCAGAAACAAAGGATGCGGTCACTGCCACAGCATCTACCTCCTCTATGAAAGGAAATATCATTGGTAAATCTTATTTCATGGGTTGGGCTAGTCCTTGCGCAATGTGCATGGTGTGATGTACATAATGACAGTGCGCTCTTTCTGGCCAGCTCAGATGAGCTGTAGCGAGTTGGCAGAAGAGTTCACTGTCAGTGTAGCTTGTCAGAATATCAGGCATGCAAAGACCAGCACTGCACTCGCCAGTGTCGTCACTGGCCTCTGCACGCCGGGTATTCTGACACCACCACAATGACAGTGCCCTTTTCTGGTGACTCGTTATTGCTGATCTAAGCTGGCGAGAGAGTGCACAGTCATTATGCAAGAACTAGCCCAGCCCCTGAATCAAGCGTCACCAATAAAGCTTCATCATAGGAAGGAAAGGGGCAAAGGACCACAGCCTCTGCCCCCATGACGCTTCATTTGAGTATTCCAGCATGCACTGGGATTCTCAACCAAAGCATCATCAAAAAAGATATAGGAAAAAAAGGCAGTTAGATAGTGTAGTTAGCGAAGGATAGGGAATTTTCAATTACAGCATATTAGAAAACAGTTAAGATTATGACAATAAATACATAGGGATTTAGGTTTAAAATTAATTTGGATTTCGAACAAACCCCTCTAAGGATAAATAATTTGGAATAGAATAGATAAATATCTCATATAATTCTCATATACCTTGAAGACCACATATAGAAAAAGAAGAGGACACTATAATCTTCAAATTGTAAGTGGCCAGAATCATGAGGATACATTGTGACTAGGGCCTGGAAAACACATCCATCTGCTACTGGATGGACATAAAGTGAGATTCAATGTATTTCTCTCTCTTCTTATTTAGTTAATTACCATTTTGATTGGTAATGTCCAAAAGTGAGAAATTAGTTCTCTGACTATTAGTTCCGTCAGTGAATCATTCCGGTGGTGTTACTGTAAACAGAATTCTATAGAAGGCGACAATCAATGACATCACCCTGCAAAAGAGAATGTGAACGAGACTGTCTACAGCTACAATAAGTTTCTATAGAAGTTTGAATGCAAAAAAAAAAGGAGGGATAAATAGTGGAGATATAACTCTCAAATTTCATTTTGAAACATAAAAGTTTGTGGCATCAGTCATAGTCCTTTTTCATGACTCAACCCTGTATTTCCAGATTTTCCTATTGCAGCAGATCATGTTACCATCAAGAAAACTAAGAAGATGCCTAGGGCTGGGTGGCTGAATGGGAGAGTGAAGGACAGCCGCCCACAGTATTGAGCAGAACTATTCAATAGACCATAGTTAATGATTGTCATGCATCTGGGTTCAAACCTTTAAACCTATTCTTTGTGCTCAACTTCTCTGTACCCCAAGCCACAGCAGATACACCTTTTCTACAGGTGTTTAGCTTCTGTTACCCTTGTTTCAGTCTTTTTAGGGTAATAGGTTTTTTCATTAACTCATTTGTCTGCCCAATCACCTTTCGGGTGCATCTTTATATACTTTCCCCCTGCTGGTGTTTCCTGCTGGTGATAGCCTCATTTAGATGTACTTCCATATGGCTGTAACTTAAGCCAGTCAGTGAAAGACCAGCTAGGGTTTATCTCTTTGAACCCATCTTCTGTACCTTTTTAGGAAGAAGAGAAAAAGTAATTCCAGAGAGGCAGCAGGTATGTGAGAGATAAAATCCATAATTTCTTAGGTATTTTAAAACAGTGGCTGTTTCTCCAGTAGCGTATGACCTATACATTTCGGCTTACAAAGTCTTACCAAGAGTACGACTTTGTAAGCCAAAACACGTAGGTCATATGCTAATGGAGGAACTGCCACTGTTTCAAAGTACCCAATAAATTGTGCATTTTATTTCCCACATACCTATTGCCTCTCTGGAATTCCTTTTTCTCTGCTTTTCTATCCAGCCCGTCCCAGAGTGGCTTCGGGCAACTATAGCAGCTGGTCTTGCTGCAACTTTCATGGTGAGCTAACTCTCCACCTACTTCTTCGTCTTAAATGTGTTTTTGGGAAGTAGGAGGCACAATTTCTAATGGTATGTACTTAATCCTTTATTTTATATTTTGTCGTTTTCTTTACTCACTCTGGGATCTCTTTCTATTTCAGCACAGTTTCCTTTCTGTAGGTAACTTACACTCTGCTCTGCACTCCGGTTCTTTAGGAAGAATGTATAGCACTCGACGATCTTTCAGACAGCATAGGTCAGAGTTGTCATCTCTAGTCTCTGGTTAGGGCTATATCAGCCTACTCAGCAAACACTAGGGACTGTGGGGTTAGGATCTCTAGTCTGTACAGGAATTGGCAGTGTCAGTTGCAGCTTTTAGGGTGTTAGCTATTTTCCTGAGTGAGTTGCTACACTATAAGAAAAATCTTTGCATCAGCTACCGGGAAAATCTGAATGACCTCGCTTTATAGCCTTGTATGGAAAGCTCTAAATGTACTGCATAACTGAGCACATACAGTCATGAACTTAGACTGGAGTACGCAACCTTCCTGGACTTAAGAAATTAACATTCTTAATGTAATGACATCACATAACTTAGCTGATTAACCAGCTCGTGCCAAAACCTTTAAAAGGAACCTTCATGGAAAGTTTTTTTCTCTCGAAACTAACTTTCAAAAGACTTCTTTGCTTACACAAGTAGAAGAAGGAACTTATCGATAAAGAGTTGCAATCACAGGATGTGTTATTTATTAATTACCTTGTTAGAGTCAAGGAGATGGAGCACTTGAGGAGAAAATTCAACGGAATGCCCAAAATCAATCCAGTGTTACTTGACCAATGAAGTGAATTGTTGTTACATTTTTGGTAAATATGTCCAAGAAAGTTAAAGGATCCAGTTTCCAGCACATATAAGAAAAACTTCAAATTCTATTCACTCCTTTAAAAAAGTGAAAAAGTATGCATACCTTTCAAAAAGTTGTAGTAAACAGGCTCTGTAAAAACAAAACAATACGTTTCAGACTCAACAGGGTTCTTACATTTTTGGTGCATGTCAAGTATGTCAATAAGGTTGGGGTAAGCATACCAATCGTCACTAGACATGGGTTGCAAAATAGGAAGACAGCCATTGACACCGTTAGCTGATCCAGATCAGGTGGGTTTTGGTCATCGTTACTTACGACTCTTATCCTGAATGGCTTCGTCCTCATTGACTCCAGCAAACTAATTAACATCCCATATGTGCAGGGATTAAAGGATTTTGACGTAATTTTACTTCTACTACAACTATGGAAAGTTTTAGAAAGCACAAGAGATTATCTAAGAACTGAATATATTTTTTGGACTATTAAAGGTATTGTGTTAAATGTATTTTTCCTTTATTATTATAATAATGTGTACATGTAAGCATAGTAAACAGGAGTAGGAGAGTGCTGGTTATGCTCACCTGGTGGAGGGAGAGCAGGAGAGTGCTGGTTAAGCTCATCTGGTGGAAGGAGAGTAGGAGAGTGCTGGTTGCATTCACCTGGTGGAGGGAGAGTAGGAGAGTACGGGTTACGCTCACTTGGAGGAGGGAGTGTAGGAGAGTGCTAGTTACACTCACCTGCTGAAGGGAGAGTAGGAGAGTGCTGGTTATGCTCACCTGGTGGAGGGAGAGTGAGAGAGTACGGGTTACACTCACTTGGAGGAGGGAGTGTAGGAGAGTGCTAGTTACACTCACCTGCTGAAGGGAGAGTAGGAGAGTGCTGGTTATGCTCACCTGGTGGAGGGAGAGTGAGAGATTGCTGGCTATGGTCATCTGGTGGAGGGAGAGTAGGAGAATGATGGTGGCACTCATCTTGTGGAGGCAGAGTAGGATAGTGGTGGTTACGCTCACCTGATGGAGAAAGTAGGAGCGTGCTGGTTATGCTAAAATGGTGGAGGCAGAGTAGGAGAGTGCTGGTTATGCTCATCTGGTGTAGGAAGAGTAGGAAAGTTCTGGTTATGCTCACCTGGTGGAGAAAGTAGGAGAGTGCTGGTTATGCTAAAATGGCGGAGGGAGAGTAGGAGAGTGCTGGATATGCTCACCTGGTGTAGGGAGAGTATTAGAGTGGTGGTTACTCTCACTTGGTGGAGGGAGAGTGCTGGGTATGCTCACCTGGTGGAGGGTGAATAGAAGAATGCTGATTATGCTCATCTGGTTGAGGGAGAGTAGGAGAGAGCTGGTTATGCTCACATGGAGGAAGGAGAGTAGGAGAGTGCTGGTTATTCTCACTTGGTGGAGGGAGAGTAGGAGAGTGCTGGTTACACTCACCTGGTGGAGGGAGAGTAGGAAAGTGCTGGTTATGCTCACCTGATGGAGGGAGAGTAGCATAGGGCAACGAAGGAGTGGCTTCGTAAGAAGCATATAAACTCCTGGAGTGGCCTAGCCCGTCTCCAGATGTCAACTCCAAAGGAAACCTTTGGAGGGAGTTGAAAGTCAGTGTTGCCCAGCGACAGGCACAAAACATCACTGCTCTATGTAACAACTCTGTTGGCATCACGGCATGGCCTCTCATCTCTCACTATCTTACCCACTGCTCCAGGCCATGATGTGGTTTCTGTTTCTTGCCAGCTCCATATTCTATTCCTCTGATCTCTGCATGCTTCGTGGCTGTGTGCATAGGGGGGCGGCGCCTGAACTCTCTGGTTCTTATAGATATTAGGTGCACCTGTGTAATCTGTTCCTGACCAATTACCAAGAAGCCTCCAGTATTTAGTGCAGCTCCACCCAGTGGACTGGGCCTGTGCAATGTGTTAGCTCAGTTTGTGTTCAGCTGCTAAGTTTGCCAGGTCTTGCTCTTTATTACTCCCTCTTTAGTGGTCTTTCACTGTGTTCTTGCCTTGATCTTGTTGTCCGCCCTCCAGGAGGCAGTATATCCTGGTCCCTGTGTCTTTGTCCCTGTGTCTTTGTTCTTGTCCCTTGTCTGAACTTAGTCTTATCTCAGTCTCCTTGTCTGTAGCTTCCTTCCCTGCTGTGTCTTTCCTTGTGTTCTAAGTCTGCTTACACTCCGCTCTCTTGCGGCTCTGCCTGCTCTGCACCTTTGTGGCTTTACCTCTGCTCACACTCCTGCGGTTCTGCTCCGTTCTACTCTGCTCTGCTCCCGCTGCTGCAGAAATCTCTTGCTGCAGCTCCTCTCTGCATTCCTTGCGGTTCTGCTCTGCTTAGCTTGTGTTGCTACACTATCTCTTGCTGCTCTTCCGCTCCTATCTGCAGCCTTGCACTTCTCTTCCTGTGTGAACAGGTTCCAACCTGTTCCTTCATTCTCCTTTCCTTCTGGCTTGTTTCCGTACCTGCATCTCCTGTGTGAACAGGTCCCAACCTGTTCCTTCATTCTCCTTTCCTTCTGGCTTGTTTCCGTACCTGCATCTCCTGTGTGGACAGGTCCCTACCTGTTTCTTCTTTCTACATATCCATACCTGCATCTCCTATGTGAACAGGTCCCTATCTGTTCCTTTATACACCACACCAACCAATCCAGTGTTCCTGCCATTCCTGCCAGTCCAGTGTTCTCTGCCGTGCCTGCCAGCCCTGTGTTCTCTGCCTTGTCTCTGCCAGCCCTGTGTCTCAGCCATGCCAGCCTACTCGTCTGCGTTTCAGCCGTGCCCTTCTGCCAGTCCTGCCTGATGCCCGCACCTGTCCTAGTGTTCCTGTTCTCCAAGTGGGATCAGCAGCCACAGCCAGACACCACCCTGGAGTAGCACCAGGCAGCTGCCTGCGGCACAAGCCTGACCTCACCATCAGAGGCTCCAGTGAAAACCCAGGCAGCTGTCATAGTCACGCCCCTTCCAGGGTGGTCTGGTTTGTGGCACAGTGGGGCCACAAACCATCCGAGCTTAGTGTGTGACACTCTAGAGGATATCTGCATGGAGGAATGGGCCAATATACCACCAACAGTGTGTGCCAACCTTGTGAAAACTGTTGTGAATTCTGCTTTTGGGCTCCCTCCGGTGGCTGTAGGTGGTAATGCAGTTGTCCCTGGCCTGCAGTTCTGGACAGGTGTATCTGCTGATTGCAAATCTGACTGGGGTATTTAGGTTTGCAGGACTCATTAGTCCTTGCCAGTTGTCAATGTTTCTTGTGAAATGTTGGATCACTTTCTGGCTTCTCCTGCTTAGCTGCCAATTCAGCAAAAGATAAGTGTCTGTTTCTGTTTCTGAGGCACACATGCAGTGTGCTTGTATTCTGTGCTATTCATTTGTTTTTATCTTGTCCAGCTTAGACTGTGTCAGTGTTTTCTCAGTCTTGTTGGATTCTCTGGAGTTGCAGATATACACTCCACATCTTTAGTTAGATGGTGGAGTTTTTGTATTTTCTGCTGTGGATTTTTTGGAAGGATTTTTAATACTGACCGCTTAGTATCCTGTCCCATTCTTTCCTATTTAGTTAGTGTGGCCTCATTTGCTAAATCTTGTTTCCTGCCTGTGTGCGTCTTTTCCTCTACTACTCACAGTCATTATTTGTGGGGGGCTGCCTATCCTTTGGGGTTCTGCTCTGAGGCAAGATAGTATTCCTATTTCCATCTATAGGGGTATTTAGTCCTCTGGCTGTGTCGAGGTGTCTAGGATTTGTTAGGCACACCCCACGGCTACTTCTAGTAGTCTCATAGTCGTGGTTTACCTATGATGTCAATTACAGGCCTCTCTTATCTTCTTAAGATAAATAATTTGCACAATTGTTGCTGACTAAATACTTTTGTTCCCCACTTTATACCGTAGATTACACAGGATCCACCATTCACAATAAGTGATGTCACAGCTCACCTCCTCCTGTACAATGACTGATAACACCTCTATATACAGTAGATACCACAGGATCCACTATTCACAATAGGTGATGCCATAGCTCACCTCCTCCCTGTACAATGCCTGATAACACCTCTATATACAGTAGATAACACAGGATCCATCATTCACAATAGGTGATGTCACAACTCACCTCCTCCTCCTACTGTACAATGACTGATAACACCTCTATATACAGTAGATAGCACAGGATCCACAAATCACAATAGGTGATGTCACAGCGCACCTCCTCCTCCTGTACAATGACTGATAACACCGCTATACAGTAGATAACAAAGGATCCACGATTCACAATAGATGATGTCACAGCTCACCTCCTCCTCCTGTACAATGACTGATAACACCTCTATATACAGTAGATAACACAGGATCCACCATTCACAATAGGTGATGTCACAGCTCACCTCCTCCTCATGTACAATGACTGATATCACCTCTATATACAGTAGATAACACAGGATTCACCATTCACAATAGGTGATATCACAGCTCACCTCCTCCTCCTTCATAATGACTGATAACACCTCTATATACAGTAGATAACACAGGATCCACCATTCACAATAGGTGATGTCACAGCTCACCTCCTCCTCATGTAAAATGACTGATAACACCTCTATATACAGTAGATGACATAGGATCCAACATTCACAATAGGTGATGTCACAGCTCACCTCCTCCTCTTGTACAATGGCTGATAACACCTCTATATACAGTAGATAACACAGGATCCATCATTCACAATAGATGATGTCACAGCCCACCCCCTCCTCCTGTGCAATGACTAATAACACCTCTATATACAGTGGATAACACAGGATCCACCATTCACAATAGATGATGTCACAGCTCACCTCCTCCTCCTGTACAATGACAGATAACACCTCTATATACAGACTATAACACAGGATCCACCATTCACAATAGTTGATATTACAGCTCACCTCCTCCTCCTGAACAATGACTGATAACACCTCTATACACAGTAGATAACACAGGATCCATCATTCACAATAGATGATGTCACAGCTCACCTCCTCCTCCTGTGCAATGACTGATAACACATCTATATATAGTAGATAACAAAGGATCCAACATTCACAATAGGTGATGTCACAGCTCACCTCCTCCTCCTGCACAATGACTGATAACACCTCTATATAGAGTAGATAACACAGGATCCACCGTTTACAATAGGTGATATCACAGCTCACCTCCTCCTCCTGTACAATGACTGATAACACGTCTATATACAGACCATAACACAGGATCCACCATTCACAATAGGTGATGTAACAGCTCACCTCCTCCTCCTGTACAATGCCTGATAACACCTCTATATACAGTAGATAACACAGGATCCACCATTCACAATAGGTGATGTCACAGCTCACCTCCTCCTCCTGTATAATGACTGATAACACCTCTATATACAGCAGATAACACAGGATCCACCATTCACAATAGGTGATGTCACAGCTCACCTCCTCCTTCTGTACAATGCCTGATAACACCTCTATATACAGTAGATAACACAGGATCCACCATTCACAATAGGTGATGTCACAGCTCATCTCCTTTGTTGTGAATTCTGCTCTTGGGCTCCCTCCGGTGGTTATGAGTGGTAGTGGTATGAGTCTAGAATACCCCTAGTTGCCAGTTTGAAAATTGCAAGTTTTTTTTGTTTTTCTTTGTTTTAAACATAAATAGTTAATTAAATAAATTAATAAATAAGAAAACTAATATTAATGATATTTAAAAATTACATTTAACTTAAAGCATGATTTAAACATTGCATCATTTGGTGATGACAGATGCTCTTCCAGTGGAGGAAGATTGGTTGCATTGAGTCCTACAGGTAGTGTCATAGCTCTGGATCCCAAGACTTTTTCGAAGAGCGTAGTTTTCCAACGTCTTTGCCTATCACTAATTACAACCGTCGACACTTGTCCTTTCTATAAAATCATCATATTTGTCGGGTAAAAAAAAGGAAGAGGGGATTTCTTCATCTTATTTTTATTCTACAAAAGATGGGAAAGGGGATATAAAGCATCTGATTTCCAAAGAAGGATCTATGGTTGTGTGATCCAATGCCTGGATGGGGTCAAATTCTAAAGTAGAGTAAAAAATCACTTAGGTGGCTCTAAACATTATATATTGTCCCCAAATTGTCCCTTTCCTTCCACCAAATGACAGTCAAGGGTAATAAAAGATTTCCATCTTCAGCAGAAGATCCTTCAGGTTAATGATAATGCAATTTGTAGACCAACTAATTGGCGAGAAGTTTTCCCTCTGGTCTCCCTTTCGGTTGCTGGATCACATCTTCGTTATTTGAGGCCATGAACATCAAAGCTCGTTAAGTGACTGTATAATTCAGATCTGCTCTACGTGACTGACCACTCGTCCCCAGACTTTTAGTTTTATTCGTTTTCACCCATCTACAGTTCATTATTGTGTTCGTGTCGCTCACAGAAAACATGTGGAAACATTTTGCTCTTGGCACATGCCAACTAAATTGCTGACTCCTTTCCTGACTGTCGGCCGTGCCAAACACACGGGAAATCGTAGCACGTGTCCCCAGCCTGGCAAGGATCCACTGTTTACTTTGCCAAGAATTTTGTGATTTTTCTTCTTTTTTCTTGTTGCAAGAAAAAAATAATAATAGCGAAGATGTTGAAATTTACGAGGATTGTGACAGATGAAAAAGTCCAAATTTTTTTTAATGTTCATTTGATATGATCCAGCTCTTATTGTTACAGATCCATTGCTTAACAACTATGTTGAAACTTCGAACAAGTCTCAGATTTCTCAGGTTTTCAGTGAATCTTGCCCTTGAGCACCTTTATAATACATAGGTCAATTTATCCTATTTAATATGTTTGCCGATCTAACACCATCATCATGTTCTACAATACATTAAATTATCATTGTTCACCTTAGAGTGTGGGTGAAAACCAGAGAACCTGGAGAAAACCCACAAAAACTTGCGGAGAACATGAAAACTCCTTGCAGATGTTGTCCTTGGTGGGATTTGAACTCAGGAGCCCAGTGCTGCAAGGCAACAGTGCTAACCGCTGAACCTCCATGCTGCCCAACCACAACCATCTGCCCCTGTACTCCTGAAGGTCTTTACGCAACCATGAAAGAACCTTAATCTTTTCTAAGATGCCACTGTCTTGATTCCACCGCCCAGTGTGTTTTGGATGCAGAGATTGACTTCTCTGTCTTCCAGTCTTGTACAGAGTTGTGATAAGCTGTCAGTATTATGTTAGACAACTTGGTCATCCAATCTAGTGGAGGGACATGCTGAGTAAAGATGAGCGAACCCAAACTGTAAAGTTTGGGGTTCATGCAGGGCTTCTCCTGGAAGTCTGTTTTACAGTTTGGGAGTATGAGGAGAGATAGAAAGAGAACGATTTGGGTCCCCTTTGATTTCAACAGGGTTCGGGTTCAGCTTAAAGTTTGGGTACCCGAACCGCACTTAGGACTAAACTTCAGTCAGGAACCAGAATCCAAACTTCAGCTGGTCCACTCATCCCTAATGCTGAGCTATCAATATATGATTGACAGCTCAGCTGTCCTATCTGAGACAAGGAGGTGCTGAGCTTACTTCAGGTGTTCCCTGTTCTTAATTATTACTCAGCTTTTTTACTCAGTCCCAGATAGCTGCCATTAGTTGCTTTCAGCTCAGTGTGGTGTTTTCTCTGTGCTTTGTCCTCTGAATTTAATGTTAGGGCTAGCAGAACGCACCAAATTATAAGAGAGATGGTATAAAGTGCGTTCGCAGCCCGGGGTACACCGTGCAGAGATGGAACCTGCTGCTGAGTAATGACGGACTATATGGCGGTACAATGTGGATACACACACGGGTTAACTTCACCCTGTGTGAAGGAAGCGAACCGTATTGCGTCACAGGGCCGCTGTACCGCACAAAGAGTGCAAGCAAGGAGTCACAGAACTCTTTCCCAAGACACAGGATTAGAGTACGTTCAGACCACTTGCGCTCAACACCGCAACTGGGGTGTCAAAGTAACAGCAAATATAACTTAAAGCACAAGAGTGCGTGCTGTGCCGTTTTGGCGGACGCCACTAACCACCCAGACTTGGGATAGGAAAGCTCTCTATAAGCACATGGCGCCACACTGGCGGTTACAGCAATAGATGCTGTATCGTGTGTCTTTATGTTGACAGCTTAGTCGGGCACTAGACAGCAAGCATCCACCTCTTGCGAACAGTCAAACACAAGAAGGGGATTTTAAAGAATGACTTGCACTCATCAACACACTCACGATTCCAAATGTACACTAGCGCATGGCCGTGCGGCTATGCGAACCTTTTATAGCTGCAGCAAGAGCAGGACCTTCCCAGAAGGACCAATAGTAGTCAGCCACAGAAGAAGAACACCTTCAGGACCTTCCTAAGGGACCAATGGGATTTGCTGCAGTATCTAAGCATGTGACCCTTGATCTCCAATGAGAGATCTTGCCCTGGGCATGCTCAGAAAGGGAAGAGCAGTATTTAGTCCCAAACACATCTGCTCGCCGCTGCCCAGTGCTGGCTACAATGGCAGAAGCTGGAAAGGCAGCAGTAACCAGTCGTCCAGTATCAGCCTGAGCTAGACACTGGGACCGACGTCTCTGCTGAGCAAACTCCACTGCAGCCGGAGAAGAATGGGAGACCGCAGGGGAGATGGTTCGAGATTCCCCCTGTGCAGAGGCAGGATCTAGACATTCTGATCTTTTGTTGTCAGGCCCTGGATTTGCCTATAGACTACCGGTTTGTATTACCCCTTTTGCCTTGATGCACTCTGACCTTGGAAAGGACAGTGCCCTGACTATGCCTTTGTCTCTTCCCTCTGCTTATGATTTACCCTCCTGGCTCTTGACCTCGAACTCCTTGACTACCCTGCCTCACGGCTTGTCTGTGAGAAATGGCTCAGTGCCACAGCCACAAGGTTGGGCCATTCCATGGTGCCCTACAACCCAGCGAGTCATCAACAGCTCAAGCAAGTTTTAATAATCCTAGATTAACTTTCTGTTTTGCCATAAATTTTAGGGTTGTGCTGTCGTATTGTTCAAAACATTCCATAAAAGAGTTACCTTCTTGAAAGCCCAATTGACAACATTCTCTTGAAAGGTTTATTTTCTGTATTCTCTTCTAAGAAACAATGTTTTTCCAAAAAACACAAACTGAAATTATCCAGAAAGTGTAGACATTTTATAATCTATTTATTTTTTTAAACACAAATTAGTCAGTAACCTGGACATACCTGTTCCAGACCTAAGAGAAAATTGATCTAGAATGGTTGACCTTGACGGACCTGTGATTTTTTTAACCTACAGTATATAACTTTGAAAGAGATCGAAAAAATTATTCATCCATGTCACTGGAGAGACCTTTACCCAGAAAGTAAAACTTTCAAATGTGGACTCAAAATAACAAAGTATTTTTCCCTGACCTAAGAGAAAATTGATTGAGAAAGGTTGAACTTAATGGACTAATTATTTTTAACCTATGTACTTTTTTGTACGAGATGTACTAAATTATTCAGCCATTCCACTGGGCAAGACCTTTAGCCAGAGAGTGAAAAATGTCATAGATTTCCTCAGAATAACAACAACTATGTATTAAAGTCTTGTCGAAAAGCTGTTTTTGGGTTTGTTGACCGTTGTAGATTGAGGAACCGTCAGTTCCATAAACTTTTAGAAATGTCCAAAATATTTCTTAGCGCTGATTGATTGGAGAACTTCAACTTGGTCTACAATCAGACTTTCATCTTCTGCTTTGTATAAAAAGGCCCTAGAAGTGCTAATCAGTCTGGAGGCACCAAAGTCTTGGCTACTGGAGCTACCTGGTAATGAAAGATATCTAAACTTTTACCAGTCACTTGGAAATAAATAGCTTAAAATACAATACAAAATCCATGATAATGAAGTCAGGGTGAAAAATTATACAGGAAAATTGGCTCAGAGAATGTTTTGGGGTCATGTTCATGTTCATTAGACTGGTCGTAATGTGTCCTGATTGTTCGACAGGTCATGAATACCAATCAATACTAAGTCATTTGCCTTCTCCATGGCCCAATCCGATTTGTACTTAACTGAGATGTGATTTTTCTTTCCCGCTCAGGTTCTGCCCTGGAGTGTGAAGTGTGCTACGCAATCAATACAAACAGTTGTTCCGGCCATCATGAGCTCTGTAAATCTCCACAAAGTCGTTGTATGGTGACCCTCACAGAGACCACTCTCAAAGATGATAGAGGTGACTATCAGGTTACAGTACAAATCGACTTAGATCTTTTAATTTTTACTAAAAAATTAACATATTCCTATAAAAAATACATTGTTAAACCTATTATGGAGTTAAGCCAACAATATATGTGTGTTATATAGGGTGGTGATGGCCATTTTAGTTCTAATAGAGAGATAAAAATGGTTGTCTTTAGAAAATTATACGTCATTTATGGCTTCAGTCATTTCTAGTGATTGCCTTCACTCTTTATTAGGCCATACTTGTTGATACCTTTTGTAAAAGTTATTGTTCGTGATGCCACCTGTGGTATTCGGCAAGTAAGAGATGTTAGCCAACGCTGCAGTTCACATCCTCTGGGGCAGATGGTGATGCATCAGAGTTGTTAAAGCTCTCCACAGGTAGAGCTAACCCCAGGGCAGATGTAGCGCGGATGACGATGATGGTGGTTGTGGTGCAGGGCAAATGATGCAGCAGATAAATTGGAAGACACAGAGACTGTAGTTCCTTGACCTTTAATTGTAAGTGCAGTTCGGAGCACAGGTACAGGTGGTATTGGAAATCCGGGCAGCCTGGAAGCACATCAGAATTGCCCTAGTCAGGTGGGGATGGAAGCCTCTCTACTGTGCTGTTCTTTAGGTTCTTGCTGCATTAAGCTCTCTTCAAGTCCCTATCTCAGTCTGTCCTTTTGGTGGAACACTACCCGTATGGCAGGCAGCTTGAGCCTTTTCCTGATGTCACTCTCTCGTGGTGATTCCGGGCTCTCTAGTTGCTGCTGTGCCTTTGGGCGTTAGATGTGGACAGGAGACCTGCAATCTCCTGTTCTCCAGATTCAGTTGCGGGGCATGCAGTTCCCACACAACCACGGACTCCGGTGTCCGGTCTGTTGCACTCAGTCCTGGGGTGATCTTAGTTGTAGCTCCTATCCCCAGCTTATCCTCACTTGCTTCCTCCTCCTTCACTGTCTCACACTAACTGACTTACCACGCCTCCAGACTAGAACTTATCATGGAAGTGACCCTGAAACTGAGTTTAGAGCTCCCCCTTCTGGCCTGGAGTCAGGAAAAGTGTTGTATGCCAGTGTTACCTGTTAAGGGGATCCCTTCTTGCTTCCAGGCATGGCATCATCCCCTTTGAGGGGCATGAGGACTTCTGGGGTGCCGCAATATTCTTTGATGAAAATAATCTGGTTTCAAAGGAATGAATGAAAACTCACATGTAAACAATAGATAATCTGAATAAACCTGATGAGTGTTTTCCTTTTACTGTGTTCTTTTTTTAGGAGAAATTAAGAGCGCGGTCTTGGAGAAATCCTGTGGAAGCATCTATAACTGCAGTCATCCGGCGACTCTGACCACAAAGGAATTCCATGTGAGAGTGACCACAACCTGCTGTGCTGAGAACTTCTGCAATAATGTCACCATCAACTGTAATTGCTTTACAAAGCTTTTTAACTTATTTTTTTTCTTGAAACAAGAATGTGTATGGAGTGGGTGAAATAATTTATTGAGTTGCATGTTGCCTTATATTGTTACGGAGATAATTGTTGGGTTTCTCTCGGCCATGCCTCACGCACTTCTGTAGCCTGGAGATAAAAGCTTGTCTGAAACATGACTACAATCAGTCTTGAAATCAATCTAAACTGCCTATAACTGGAGGGGGAATGGAACAACCAAAATAATGCCATCCTTCTCCAATAGTTGCAAAACTCCAAATTCCAGGAGGGCCTGCCTGTTGGAGCAACATCCCACAAGAATAAAATTGCAAAGCACTTGTAAAAACATGGAGCTTGGAAGTTTAACTCTTCTCAAAAATCCTCTCCGTTTTCAAGGAGGAGACATTTTTTTATTCTGTTTTGTACTGCTTATTGGCTAGGTTAGTGGCCACTGTTGCAGTCTGTCATTTGTGGAAGAAGGGTCCATGACTACTGGGCTCCAGCACCAATAAATGAGAAAGTTATAAACATAACTTTTACTGTACAATTAAAAACATAGTGAAAAACAGCAAAAAAGACTAAAAAAAAAAAAAAGAATAAGGATCTATAAGCTTACGCGTTTCTGGTTAACAACCTTTATTCATAGCTGTTAAAGCCATGATAAAGGGTTGCTAACCCGAAACACGTAAGCTTAAGGATCCTTAATCTTTTTTTTTTTTGGCTTTTTCTCACTATATTTTTAATTGTACAATCAAAGATATATTTTCACATTTTCTCATTGGGTTTGGAGCCCACTCTTCATGGACCCTTCTTCCATTTTTGACCCGGGTACCAGCCTAGTGTGTTCATATATTCCCTGCACCACACCCCGACCAAACAAGGTCTACCATGGTTCCTTGTGAATGCAAGTGGTTTTTTTCACATGTAATTGTCCTTCCTGGAAGGTGTGTGGATTAACTTTCTTTTTTCCACTAGTCTATAAGAGGTGGCCGGTCTCGTAGGCAAAGAGTGTAGCGCTACAAACCCTTAACTTCAGAGCTTGAAGGCTCTTCTCCAGAGCTGTCTGAGATCAATGGATCTGGCCAGCTTCAGTACCACTGTGCTTCTCTGTTGCTGGAGAGGTAGCGCTGCATTGCAGAGTGCACAATTTGGGCTGATGGACCAATCGGTCAATCAATCAGGAGATACTGACACCTGGCAAGTAGGAAACCGGGAGACAGTAGATTGGTCCGCTCTTCAAGACCCATGTTGAAGCCCACCATTGATGGTTGTTATTCGAAACCTCCTCTTAAACTTTGAGTCCTGGAAGTGTCCATTGACAATGCTGGTCCTTAAAGTCTTACTAATATCCAACATGTCTATCACCTTATTTTTACCATTTGTTAAAACCAGCAGCACCACCAGACTTTATGGCCACTCAGACTTTAGTGGACCTCTTGGTCTTTGGCATTTTCCAGATAATATTTAGCTCTGATTAGTATTTGTAGCTTGGAAAAATGTGAAAAATCTCTTTAACACTAAAGACTATTGTCTGCATTACTTTCCGCATTGCTCGAGTTTTATAATGCAAAGTTGGGACACTTGTGAAGCTTCTCTAGGTTTATATTAAAGATATGGTGGAGGTTTCACTGTCATACAATAGGTATCTGAGGCAGCTGACTACCTCTTTACTTTTCCAAGTGTAATAGTATTGTTATTTATAGAAAAGTAGACCATATTTTTTTTCAATGTTCTGGATTATTCTTCTTTTCTAAGGAATGAAGATAGTTTAGGAGAATTGAAGTTTAGAGTTAAGGGTAAAGGACAATAGAAGTAGGATTAGTAGTAGATTTTATTATGAAAAATAGTAAGAATAACTTTTGATGACCTTTTTAAGCATTTTACTATCTGTAATGAAAAAAGCTCGATTACTTTAGACATAAAAGTTTGAGTTTTTTATTTTAAACTTATTTTTTTTTAATCTTAGGGAAGCCACCAAATTCTACCAATAATGGGATGACCTGCCCATCATGTTTTTCAAAAAGTTCTCAAACCTGTGATGTGAAGACCCAGGTAAACTGCATAGGAGATGAAAACCATTGTGTTCAATATTCAGCCAGCCGAGAACAAGGTAAGTGGTTTCCAGATACATCATTTGTGGTTGGGTTTCTCCATCAAGTCTTTTCACATTCCCAATATTGACAGCTTGCTGCTTTCTCCTCCTCTTCCAATATTTTTTCTTATGATATTGATTATCATTAGCAATTGGTTAGATTTTTGCAACTTCTTTATCTCAACACCTATAAGACATGGCTAATTAGGAAGACCAGATACCAAACATGCATGACACCGGTCCACTGGAATCAATGCTAAGCTCCAAGTAGCCAAAAAAACATACTTCTAGATGTAGCACTATAAACCACTGGGCTCAAGACTAAAGATTGAAGCAGCTTTAAAAACAAAAATCTATTGGTAAGCTGTGACACTTTTTACTACTCATGGACTGACCGTGATGCGGAGTGGTCAAGATGTCCAAGGTCAAAAGTCGGAGAGGTACATTACAGACAGAGGGATAAGACAAATAGATACTCAGGGGCAAAGTCGGGGTCTGGTAACTAAAGTCAGAATACGTCAAAGGCAAAAGGGGACATTCAAACCGGCAGTCGAAAGTCAAATCCAAGGTCCAGCAACAAAAGATCAGAATATCAAAATACAGAGCAAAGAGTAAGCACCACTGAGCTGAACCTACAATTGGCAATGATCTGACATTGCCTGCAAGTAAAACTGCCTGGCTATGTTCTGGACACCCAAACACGACACTGATAGCCCAAAACGCCCCTGGTATCCATAGGACATTTGAGCTGTCACTCACAGAGTCTCTAGAACAAAGAAGGTGGTGGAATCGTGACATAAACCTGATATAATCCTTTTAGAAACACATTTCTTCGTAACTTTTTTACAAGTGACCAACATTAATTCAAAAAGTTGAATTCCCCTTTTAGCACTTTTAACCCTTTAATTAGAAATGACTCTTTACTCGTTTCCAGTGTCATTAAACAATGTAACGCAAAATGACTTACTTTTATCATTGGGAACATTTTGCAAGATCGGTAACTCGTCATTGTTTTCCTAAATTGGTCCCCAGAGGGAAGTTTCTTGGCTGTTCAATACTTAAAAATTCCTTAACTATCCCATATGTTTTCGAAATTTAGATTTGGTTTTAATTTTTGCCAAATAGGAACTCTCTGTATACACTGAAACAGTAGGGTTGATGTTTTGTAGGAAAGGGCGGATGCCGGAAGTTCAGTTACGTGTCCAAGCCCTTGATGCTTATTTTGTTTTGTTTGTTTTTTTTAAATTAAGTTTACAAATTGACATTTATCAATCTTCACATACGAAAAGTTGGAGGATGCAAATCAAACTTCAAAAGGATAAAGTCGTCCAAAGTTTTGGCGCATGATAAGTCCTGCAGAAAAGGAACATTAGGGAAATCCTATTCATTCTGCTAAAAGAACTTATGATCAGGAAATCCATTAAGAAGAATTACTTCTTATGTCTCGTAACGCAGTAATGTCACTGGGGAGAAAAACTGTTTAAACTAGAACCAGAGATTCTATGCGTCAAGTCAAACAAGAAGATGAATCTTATGAGAAAGGATATGTTCCATCCCATAATGATGCCAACACTAAAGACTGTCTTCTAAGTTTTGACCTGAGTTACATAGTTTAGATGACTAAACCCCAATGTTTTCTTACCTACAGTAACTACACGATGTGTCTCCACTCTCCACATATAATTAGTACTGTGGATTTTGTAATACTAGCACTAATTGTGTAATGTTTTCGCTAGAATATGACATAATAGAATACACTTTAAAAGTCATCTATAAACTTCAATAATAATCATTTATTTCCTAAGTTGTTGCTCATATATAGTTTTTACCTCATATCTTCAAATAAATATTTTTGTCCAATGAGCACAATATTATACTAGTTATATTCCTGATCATAGTGGCAGTATTATAGTAGTTATATTCTTGTACATAGGGGCAGTATTATAGTAGTTATATTCTTGTACATAGGGGCAGTATTATAGTAGTTATATTCTTGTACATAGGGGCAGTATTATAGTAGTTATATTCCTGATCATAGGGGCAGTATTATAGTAGTTATATTCTTGTACATAGGGGCAGTATTATAGTAGTTATATTCTTGTACATAGGAGCAGTATTATAGTAGTTATATTCTTGTACATAGGGGCAGTATTATAGTAGTTATATTCTTGTACATAGGAGCAGTATTATAGTAGTTATATTCTTGTACATAGGGGCAGTATTATAGTAGTTATATTCTTGTACATAGGGGCAGTATTATAGTAGTTATATTCTTGTACATAGGGGCAGTATTATAGTAGTTATATTCTTGTATATAGGGGCAGTATTATAGTAGTTATATTCTTGTACATAGGGACAGTATTATAGTAGTTATATTCTTGTACATAGGAGCAGCATTATAGTAGTTATATACCTGATCATAGGAGCAGTATTATAGTAGTTATATTCTTGTACATAGGGACAGTATTATAGTAGTTATATTCTTGTACATAGGGGCAGTATTATAGTAGTTATATTCTTGTACATAGGAGCAGTATTATAGTAGTTATATTCTTGTACATAGGGGCTGTATTATAGTAGTTATATTCTTGTACATAGGAGCAGTATTATAGTAGTTATATTCTTGTACATAGGAGCAGTATTATAGTAGTTATATTCTTGTACATAGGGGCAGTATTATAGTAGTTATATTCTTGTACATAGGAGCAGTATTATAGTAGTTATATTCTTGTACATAGGGGCAGTATTATAGTAGTTATATTCTTGTACATAGGAGCAGTATTATAGTAGTTATATACCTGATCATAGGAGCAGTATTATAGTAGTTATATTCTTGTACATAGGGACAGTATTATAGTAGTTATATTCTTGTACATAGGGGCAGTATTATAGTAGTTATATTCTTGTACATAGGAGCAGTATTATAGTAGTTATATTCTTGTACATAGGGGCAGTATTATAGTAGTTATATTCTTGTACATAGGAGCAGTATTATAGTAGTTATATTCTTGTACATAGGGGCAGTATTATAGTAGTTATATTCTTGTACATAGGAGCAGTATTATAGTAGTTATATTCTTGTACATAGGGGCAGTATTATAGTAGTTATATTCTTGTACATAGGAGCAGTATTATAGTAGTTATATTCTTGTACATAGGGGCTGTATTATAGTAGTTATATTCTTGTACATAGGAGCAGTATTATAGTAGTTATATTCTTGTACATAGGAGCAGTATTATAGTAGTTATATTCTTGTACATAGGGGCAGTATTATAGTAGTTATATTCTTGTACATAGGAGCAGTATTATAGTAGTTATATTCTTGTACATAGGGGCAATTTTTATTATAAAAACCAAACATAAATACAATTATAATAAAAAACAAAAATCACCCAGAATTACAAGAATTACAAAACACAATTCACTTTGGTCATATATACACAAGTACGACATAATCAGATCATATTGATACATAAATTAAAGTGTCCACACCTGGAGGTAGAAGAAAATTAAACTAAACAAAAAAAAAAAAAAGTCATATCATATTTTCTAACTGAATTTAACATTCCTCCATAGCTTAATATTTCTCGTACTCCTTCCAACTTCTAGCAATTTTATCCACCGGAGTTCTGACATTACCTGACCAGCCGCAGCGGTGTGATCGAACAGCTCATTGTGCAGTGACACCCGGGTTCTCATGTGCCAATGATAGTATTTAATGACGCTTATTATAATGTACATCGTCTCTCTGTCGATGTTACTAACAGTGGAGGGGACACCATAGATTATGTCAGAATACTTTAGAGTCCGCAGTCTGGGGATTCTTAGATTATCAGACACTTCCTCCCAGATCTTCCTCCCTCCCCAGCAATCACATATAAAGTGCTCCATAGTCTCCTCCTGCTGACAACCAAGGGGACAATTCCGATCGGCGACACTCAAGTGCTTCAGGTTCCCCCTGACAAAGAGCCGACTATGCAGTGAAAGCCAAGTGACATCAAACAGTTTAGGAGGAAGTCTTTTCCCGTTTAGGAACCTAAGGCTTTCCTGCAGGGTGGTGGTGACACAATCTCTCAGGGCCAGTGGAGAGTAGAAGAAAGTCCTACATACATGAGCATACAGGTCTCTTCTCGTACTGCTCTCAATGTAAGACTTCTCCAGTCCCCACCTCCTAACACACTTCAGACCATAGTCCAGATACTGGGGGAGGTGGTCACCTGTCCATCTCCTCCTCTTGAGACTGCCGCCTCGCACCCAAGATTCTGCAAAAGGCAATATCCAGTACCTGATACTATTTACCCACAGGGAGCTACTGTTTGAGTCCATGTTCCCAAAATTTACCTTTAGAAACAAGGAGTCAAAGAAAACCCTTGGATTCAACATATCCAGCCCACCCTCTCTCCGCCGTAGGTACGTTATTCCCCTCTTTATTAGATTCAACCTATTCCCCCACAAGAGCTGGAAGAACAGGCTGAAGAGCCTCGCTGAGAAAGATTCTGGCAAAGGGAAAATGACAGAGACATACAAGAAAACAGGGACCAGATAAGTCTTCAACATTGCGACCCTTTCTCTGTAGGTCAGCCTCCAGTTCTTCCATCGCTGAACCTTTGCATTTCCGGTTTCCAATTTCTCCTCCCAATTTAGCGTGGCATTATCATCCCTTCCAAATTTAACCCCTAGGATCTTAATATGGGTGGAGGCTTTGGCAAACTGCCGCAGATCATAGCTGGGATCAGTATCTAATGTCCACAGAGCTTGACTCTTCTCAAGGTTGACCAGAGACCCGGAGGCCTCTGAGTAACTTCTGATAGACGAAGATAACATCTGCACCTCTCGAGGATTAGAGATCACCAACATCACATCATCTGCATAGGCAACAACATTCAAAGGCAAGCAATGGGGGACCGGCACCCCCTGAAAATCACACTCCTGCAGTGACCTCAGAAACGGGTCTAGGGCAAAAACATACAGGAGCGGACTCAGTGGGCAACCCTGTCTCACCCCTGCCCCAACTCCAAAACTGTCACCCTGCCAACCATTAATCAGAGGAAAGCTCACTGCCTCTCTGTACAATGTCTTCAGCCAATCCACAAATTGTCCCGGAATACCGTACTTTGACAAAGTGGCCCACAGATAGTCATGATCAACCCTGTCAAAGGCTTCAGCCTGGTCCAGACTAACAATATATTTCCCACACCGCAGAGCTTTACATCTCTCAAACATCTCCCGTATCGAGATGACTGCTCCAGAGATGTTCCGCCCTTTTACTGTGCCAAACTGAGAGCCTGCCAACAGTGCTGGGGACAAACAGACTAATCTAGAAAACAGGATCTTTGCTAGAATCTTCCTGTCCACATTCAAGAGGGCAATCGGCCTCCAGTTCTTGATGTCGCTTGGCTCTTTACCTTTAGACAGCAGAATCAACGAAGACACTCTCATGGATGGAGGCATCAGGTGATTTTCTAGACAACTTTTATACACATCCACGAGGATTGGAGCCAGGAGGTCTCTGAATTTCCTATAAAATTCTGCTGTTATGCCATCTGGACCTGGTGCCTTCTTCAGATGTAATTTATCAATAGCCTCCTTAACTTCCTCCACCGATAACTCTGCTGTCAAAGGAGAAAAGTCCAGATCATTAGTATCAGGCGCAGGAGTTGCCTCCAAGAAATGAGCCATCTTTTCTTTATCCAAAACTTTCCTCTGAAACAAGTCAGCATAGTAAGATCTCACCACCTCCAGGATACCCTCCCGTGAATCCTGCAATACACCCTGGAAGTCAGTGAGACCCGTGACCATCTTTTTTACTACCCTCTCCCTGCAATTCTCAAAGGGATCAAGGGCCCCTAAAGACCCATAATCCCGTTCAAGAACCAGGGAGGTATACCTACTATACTGATACTGCCTTATCTCAGATTTCAGTCGGTCGATCTTCACTTTGTCATCCCCGCCCGCCGAATATAGTGACTCCAATTCTTTACGCAGCTTTAGGTACTGGCTGTACTTATTCCTCCCTTTATTAACTGACAGTCTCTTTAAGAAGGATCTGATATCCTCCTTGACGTCCTCCCACCAGTCAGTCATGTTGTCATAGAAGTCAACCCTATCTAGATGAAGCTGGATAAGGGAGTAGACACGACTCTGAACATAAGCATCATCCAGGAGACTGGAATTGAGCTTCCACAACCCTCTACCGATGTCTGGACGGTTAGAGGTCCCCAGACAGAAACACAAGGCGAGGTGATCAGAGTAAGGGACGACCTTCTCACTCAGGGTGTCAACAGCCTCAGTAGGACTCACAAAAGCAAAATCTATCCTACTGCTCCTGTTGGAACATGTATATGTGAATTTTGGCTGTCGACCTCCCTGTGCGAAAATGTCAGTCAGTCCAGACTGCATTATAATGTTATGTAGGACCTTCCCGTCCCTGGTCACTGTCCTGCCCGAGGAACTGTCACCTGATGTCAGTATGGCGTTAAAGTCCCCTGCCATCACCACCGGAAGAGAAGTGAAGAGGTATGGCTTAACGTTATTAAACAGCTGGATCCTGTCAGTCACTGTCTGTGGCCCATAGATGTTAATAAGCCGGAGTCGCCTCCCATGAATAGTGACTTCCAGGACCAAACATCTTCCCATGACCACCTCCGTCATCCTATGCACAGTCACATCATTGGTGTTAAACAGGACAGCGACTCCGGCGTAAGGCTCCACAGCCAGTGACCAGAAAGAAGGACCGCACCGCCATTCCCTCTCAGCCTCTCTCATAAGCCCCAGAGATGTCAGTCGTGTCTCCTGCAGGAAAATGACATCGGTGTCCAGATGTGTGAGATGTTCATACACCACATGTCTCGTCCTCCTTGCTTTAATACTGTTGACATTACTTGATGTTAGTGTTAATGAGAACCCCTCCATCACAACACAATAGAGAAGGAGCACAGTAACTGCCATCATCATGAGTCAGGGATGTTCTGTCCACCACCGGTGTCCATGTCAGACTCTACCCGAGGGTCTACAGATAAGGGCTTCCGCTTTGACGGAGGGTGGTCCTCTATGTCCCTGTCACACTCTGCATCAACTTTCCTCAACTCTGTCTCATAATCGTCATCATTAGACTCCGATAAAACCCCATACTTGTTGGACACAACCATCACTCCTGCAGAATTCTGAACCTTCTTAGTAGCACTCTGACGGGCGTCATATTCTGCCTCAGGTATACGGGAGGAGGTGCTCTTTTTCTTCCTTTTATTATGATTAACGCTCCAGTCATCAGATTCAGACAGTGATGCTGAAGGGGGGGCTACCTGAGGCTGCTGGACCTCCATGTTCCCCTCTGCACCCTCTATACCCTGCTTCTCTGGTGTTACATGAATGGACTCCTGGTGGGCATCTGGGCTGGTCACCATCTCTCCTGAAATTAAATCCTCCCCCTCATGCGCCCCTGCCACCACATCCTCATCCTCCTGAGCCTCTGCCCCTGCCAGTACAGCCTCATCAGGGAAGACCCTGCAGATATTATGCCAGGCGTCTGGACAGTCCCTGTGAGGGTGGCCCATCTTACCGCAGAGGTTGCACCTAACATCCCGGCAATCCACAGCGACATGGCCGATATCCCCACACAGGCTGCACTTCACCACCGTACAGGCGTTGGCCAGATGACCTTTCTCACCACATTTGAAGCACTTTCTGGGCTGCCCGGGGTAATAACATCTTCCCTTCTCCCTCCCAATGAAGAAGGAGTTGGGTAAATGGGCAGTAATATTATTAAATTGCCGCAGTTTAACCACAGCTTTCCACCCCATTGTCCAGATACCATCCTCATCTCTGACCTTGGAGAGTCCAGAGGCGAGGTCACAGTGTCTCCGGAGCCAAACCTCGATGTCCTGTGGGGGAACGGCCTCATTCCAGAAGGTGATGTTTACCATGACAGTGTCCGGCCTGGAGATAGGAACCAATATAAACTTATTCCAGCCTTCAGCATCTCTGAACCTGGGGTAATTGGACCAGAACCTGTCCAGGTCACACTGCAGCTTGAAGCTGACCTCGTAGCCCTGTCTGTCCAGAAGATTGGACACCGCCAGTATCTCGTTTGCCACAAACCCCATCTGGCCGCATAGCAGCTCTCTCACCACATACCTGCGCTGTGGCAGATCCTCCTTGGCACCTATGTACTTAAACCGCACCACATTAATGCGCTTAAAAGTCTGGCCGGTATATCTGGCGCTGGAAGTGAAGGATGGGGCGCCGCGGCTCCAGGCATTCCTGGGGGGCACCTGCCGGGTCACACTGGGCCGACTGACAGGGAGAGGGTCTGCAGCAGGGGGGGCTGCCACACCTTGTGGACTAGATGGTAATGGGGGATAGTCACACATATCATGCATATTATTATTAGCAGCATCATTATCAGACAGTGCCACGTTCATGACAGAATGTGAAGCCCCAACCCCCGACCCCATGGGCACAACATCACCAGCCCCAGTCTGTGCCTCAGCCTCAGCCTCGGCCTCATCAGCACAAACAGTCTCACAAACACTGTCCTGCTCCTGCATGGGGCATTCTGGGACCTGTGGTGCCTCTGCTGGAGTCTGAAGTGTATGATCTTGTTCACACTCAGCTGCCTCAGCAGCACAAACAGTCTCACAAATACAGTCCGGCTCCTGCGTGGGGCATTCTGGGACCTGTGGTGCCTCTGTTGGAGTCTGAAGTGCATGCTCCTGTTCACACTCAGCTGCTTGCTGCTGCAGTTTTTTTCCTTCCTGGAAGCAGAAGCGGGCAGCCTGTAACACTGGCCGTGTCCGCTGCTGGGGGGTCCTGCTCTCTACAGCACAGTCCTGCTTATAGGAGGCGAACCGCTCACGGTTCCTGTAGGTCTCCGCCAGGGGCCCCATGCCCTCCAGCACAGATTCAATGTCCTGCACCACACTTGCCAGCTGCACCCCCAGTGTGTTCAGTCTCAGGTCATACACATCATTACTGGCAGGGTTAGTGGTCTTTAGACTATAGATAAAGTCTACCTCCATTTGCAGCGCTTTTTTTTGCTGCTGTAACTCACCCAGCTTTCTGACAAGTCCCGGTATCTCGTCCGCTAGCTGCAGCTCGGGTGCACGCGCCGGCTGCACAGGTTTTGCCTTCACCACGGGTGCAGGGGCTTTGAATACAGACTTGTGCGGTTCCACCACAGATGGCTTTGTGGCTCCTCGGCTGGATGCCGGCTCCGCAGCAGGTTTATCGCTGCCACCTGACTATGACCGGGTGCGTCCTGACAGCGCCATACTGCCATGTTGCTGTAAGTTCTCCTGGATGGTCTGTCTTTCCAAAGACGTCCGTCTCTGCCTGGATGCAGGAGAGGTGATCTGCACACCTGAGACCGATCTCACCTGAGCTTCAGGCAGGGGCTGCTGACTGACCGGGGAGTTACAGGGCTTCATACTGTGCTGTGGAACATCACTCACCAACACTTTACCTTCTGGCTTCTTTGCTGGACTTGGAGTAGATTTTCCTCCCAAAACTTTACTTGCAGGTTTTTCTTCCTTCACAGAACTGCTGCAGCTTTGGCCGCTGCATTCACTGGTCTCACAGTGGCTTTGGGATTAGCATTCCCATTCAGAGAGGTCTGGGAGCCTTGTCCCAGTGTAGGCCGAGAAGCCTGGGCCTTGCCTGGGGAGCTTCCCTGCCCAGGGTGGCCCCTCCCTGGGCTTGCTCCAGACATCAGGAGAGCTACCAACACACAACCTCACAGCTAGGAGGCAGTATTATAGTAGTTATATTCTTGTACATAGGGGCAGTATTATAGTAGTTATATTCTTGTACATAGGAGCAGTATTATAGTAGTTATATTCTTGTACATAGGGGCAGTATTATAGTAGTTATATTCTTGTACATAGGAGCAGTAATATAGTAGTTATATTCTTGTACATAGGGGCAGTATTATAGTAGTTATATTCTTGTACATAGGAGCAGTATTATAGTAGTTATATTCTTGTACATAGGGGCAGTATTATAGTAGTTATATTCTTGTACATAGGGGCAGTATTATAGTAGTTATATTCTTGTATATAGGGGCAGTATTATAGTAGTTATATTCTTGTACATAGGGACAGTATTATAGTAGTTATATTCTTGTACATAGGAGCAGTATTATAGTAGTTATATACCTGATCATAGGAGCAGTATTATAGTAGTTATATTCTTGTACATAGGGACAGTATTATAGTAGTTATATTCTTTTACATAGGGGCAGTATTATAGTAGTTATATTCTTGTACATAGGAGCAGTATTATAGTAGTTATATTCTTGTACATAGGGGCTGTATTATAGTAGTTATATTCTTGTACATAGGAGCAGTATTATAGTAGTTATATTCTTGTACATAGGAGCAGTATTATAGTAGTTATATTCTTGTACATAGGGGCAGTATTATAGTAGTTATTTTCTTGTACATAGGAGCAGTATTATAGTAGTTATATTCTTGTACATAGGGGCAGTATTATAGTAGTTATATTCTTGTACATAGGAGCAGTATTATAGTAGTTATATTCTTGTGCATAGGAGCAGTATTATAGTAGTTATATTCTTGTGCATAGGAGCAGTATTATAGTAGTTATATTCTTGTACATAGGGGCAGTAATATAGTAGTTATATTCTTGTACATAGGGGCAGTATTATAGTAGTTATATTCTTGTACCTAGGGGCAGTATTATAGTGGTTATATTCTTGTATGTAGGGGCAGTATTATAGTAGTTATATTCTTGTACATAGGAGCAGTATTATAGTAGTTACAGTGCAACATGGTGGCTCAGTGGTTAGCACTGCAGCCTTGCCTCAAAATACATTTTGAAGTGCTCCTCCTCTGTATGTAAATCCGGCCGGTCTGGTCCTATGGGCGTCATTGCTGCAGCATCTGTGCCTCCTCTCTGCTACTAATAGTCATTCTGTGGCTCTAAATGATGTGGATGACGCATCCTTCATCATCCACATAGCCCGACAAAATCCCGCTCCTGCGAAAGGACATAACCGACTTGCACATTCTCACTGTGATATACCACAATGCTGCTCACAATAGGGCAGAGCACAGTTCGTCTACGTTAGCCGGATATGTCCTTTCGCAGGCACGAAATTTCATCATCCACATCAATCAAAAGAGAAGGATGGCGATAAGCTGCGAAGAGGAAAGACAGATGCCTCAGCATTGACGCTCATTGTACCGGACCGTCCGGATTTACATACAGGATGGGAGCAGTTTAAAAGTATTTTTGGTGTTATACAGGGGGAATTATGAGATAATATACAAGTCTGTGGAATGCAGCGCAGGCTCTGATAAAAGTGGTAACATTTGTTCATGCACTAAAAAATTGGTGAATTAATCATACGTGGCCTATTCGTTGAGTTTCTTTCTTTCTCTGCTTGAACTTGTTGGATCCACTCTCCTCTATTGCAGGAGGTGTTTGCCAGGATTTGATCAGACACAAAAGGAAAAATATGCGGAACGCAAACTATTCTGTTTTTGCAGTTCTCCACCGGCCGTGTCCTATAGAGTGAATTCACAGGCCTATACATGATTCTCCAAGTGTTATGTGACAACCACAATAATATTACCTGCCAAATAAGACAAAACAAACCTGTGTAAAAGGTCTCTCTGTGGAGTAGAAGGTGTACGTTTCTTACTGTTGCACTGATTATACCTACTGTAGAAAAATTGGGGATTCGTGTCCACTGGGGTTTCTCGCAAAATCCAATTTTTAGCAATATGGATAGGATCAATGTATCAATGCCTATGCCATGCCCATTTTAGTAGGACACATATTGGATCAAACATCTGAAAGATTGAGGAGGTCAAGCATCAAATACATTTTTCTTTAGGGTCTTAATTCATACTTGTAATTTTCTTAATGGCTGGTTGCTCTGACTGCTGGAATTTTCTGCCATAGTCAAGGCCATTCCACCTTGATTCCTACCTATTTTATGGCTTCTACACGTCTTGGTAACATTTCCAGGATACTTGAAACATTCCAGAAATAACTAATTTCCTAGATGTTTCGATTAGTTTAGGTCGGTCCCGGACAAGTTGACAACTTTTACTGGAGTCCAAGAGGTTTCACCTTTGTCCAAGAGACAAATGTTCTAGGAGAATTGGCAAGTGGGGCTTAATTTGGACAACGAGATTATGGTAGCCAATCTACTTCTACTCTTAGTACATATACCCAGTGTGCAAGATTTTGTTCTTGGTGGGGTTTTAACTCAAGACCCCTGCGCTTCAAGGCAACAGTGGTAGCCATAGAGCAACCCAATAAAAATGGCCAATAGTCAACCAGGACAATTTCTTTAACCTCATGGTGTTTACACTTAAATCCATGTTCATTAGAGCCTTCTGTGGACCACAGTAAAAAAAAAACAGTTAGTGGTATCGAATGTCGTCAACTATGTCTAGATCTTAAGGGTTATCGTTGGACCGGGTGGAATAAGTGTCTGGCTGAGTGAAGCCAATGTGGTGGTGAGACAAAGTCCAAAGTCTTCTTCCACATCCATTAACATTGACATCTGTAGCTAGGAGGTGCTACTGCCTTGTAAGTAAGAACTAATGATTAGCTTGAGCTCACAGGAGTTTTTCACAGAAGCCTTTTTATTGTTAGGAGCCATGTCGTAACTACTAATTACCACAATAAAGATTTGTAATTGTAAGGATTTCCCAACAGATTTTAGAAGAAGTATTGATCTCACAAATCTCTTAACCTTTCTTCTGTGTCATACATTCACAGGTCACACCCTGTGTAACAACTTGTTAATCTAATACATGAGTAATAACAGCTTTTTTTAACCTCAGATATACCTGTACAAGTCAGGGTTATAAATATAAGAGAGGAGCCTATGGAGAACTTCAATAATTGGAGGCTTCAAACTTCACTTGTTTAAAGGGTGAAAATAACCTTAATATTCCTTCTTTTCTTTTAGAACTTGAAGACCTACTAATTTGATTTTTATTGTATGATAAATAATATAAAAAATACCTATTAGATTTTATGGTAGAGTAAAATTGGCATGCTCTGTGATATGTGCAGAGGTGACTGCGCAGAGAGGGAGAGGAGGAAGGAGGAGCTAAGCTGTTCCCATCTTCTGTTGTTAGTGGAGTAGTTTTACTATTTTTTTATGTACACAGCCCAATCTTAAAAGCCTATTGGAAGGGTATAAAGGGGTATTCAAATTGTGAAGCAATATTGCCATTTTTCACTGCATAGGTGAAAAATGGTAGATCGGTTGGGGTCGTCACCAGTCACTAGTCCTACATTTTCTTAATAGTTCGGAGGTTGAGAATGAGCTCTATTACTCTATTCACAGTACATAGAACTGCTGGAAGATATTATTGTACTTGGATATCTTTATCAGTGTTCCATTGTCAGTAAATAGAGAGAAGGCGTATGCTCAACCACAAATCCATTTGCGCAAGAATTTCGGGCTCTGTGTTCTATCAGATCCCCAACGATCTACCAATCAGCCTTATTTGGTAGAAAAATGAAAATTAATGGTGACTCTTCCATCACTGGTAAACCCCTTTAGTGGTGAAAATTCCCTCTATATTCCATTTTTTTGTTTGCTATATGTATTGTGATCTAGATCATTTCCACCATTATGTAATATCAGCCTTAAGATTGAAGAATGATGTCTGATTAATATGTTCTCTTCTAGGATCTACCATCAGAGTGGCTGGTTGTGCCTCGGAGAGCATGGAAAAATCTCGAGGAGCAGCTGCCTTCCGTGGATGTTCAGTCTCTGTACATAGGATGGAGAACAGAAATAATGTGAAACCCCTGAGACAAAATGCCCTTCTTCCACCATTCCTGGCTATGCTCATCATCCTATCAATATACTCGCACTAAGGACATCGATTGGTGATGTTGACGTATTGGATTCCTCATTGTTTCTGGTCTCAAAGAATTCATTTATCACATGCTTCATAAAGGACCTAAAAAATGAAAAACTCACATTCCGTCAATTTGTAGGACCATATCTCCAAAGCTTAGTCTTCTTAGACCTAGACACAACCACCAATGGGGGATTGGGAGGTTTATAAGTCAATCTACCAGTATGGTCATAGAGAAGTCAATTAATTCAATTTTTTTAACTTTTTGGACAGTCGGTCCTTGTCAATTTGTAGGACCATTTCTCCAAAGCGTAGTCTTCTCAGACCTAGACACAACCACCAATGGGGGATTGGGAGGTTTATAAGTCAATCTACCAGTATGGTCATAGAGAAGCCAATTAATTCAATTTTTGTAACTTTTTGGACAGTCGGTCCTTGTCAATTTGTAGGACTGTATCGCCAAAGCTTAGTTTTCTTAAACGTCGACACAATCACCACTGGGGGATTGGGAGGTTTATAAGTCAATCTACCAGTATGGTCATCGAGAAGCCAATTAATAAAATGTTTGTAACTTTTTGGACAGTTGGTCCTTGTCCAAAGCAAAGTATGTATGTACTGATCGGAGCCTACTCCATATATTTGCCACTTATGCGGGACACTGAAAATATAATGTGAAAGATTAATATTTAATATATATGTTTCCTGCACAGCTTTTTCATTAAAAAGACTAATCATTAATGCAGAATCAGTGGACTTTGGTTACTAATGTCATAAATTGTAACAGTAATTTTATTTTGTCTGTGCGCTTTCTACCACCCGTGTGAGCCAGGAAATGGTGAGAAAACCACTTTAAAGGGAATGTATCACCTATATTATTAGAAAAGTTAAAATCACTCAGTGAAACTAAATATTTTTTTGCAATCTCTTTTTTTTTATTGTATTTTTTTAATTGATGTATTGTTATTTTTTATTTCTGTTCTTGATTATAGGATGGCCGTCTCCACTGTTGGCAATAGCATTTAGGGTTATGCTTTACAGCAGCCACATGGACCATAGATGGCAATAGCTGTACATGTCCATTGACTTCTGTAGGAGGGCTCTGTGGGTATACTCTGTGACATATAACAACAAAGAACCGGACCCATAAAAACAGCAGGCAAGAGATCCATATATAAAAACATTATTTTATTAATGATCAATAAAGATAATAATGAGTAAAAACCAGAAGATAATCATACACAAAATACCCATTGAATTTAGTGTCTAGTATAGGAAAATAAAGCGGCCATAATTAAAAAGGTATAAATGAAAAAACGTATTAGGAGTGAATAGGGCGTAGAATTGCCAATGGCATCCTCTAACAATTCTGCACCTATAGACACAACATAAGGGGGGCCAAGATAAGCCCCACAGAAGACAAAGATGTAAAGCTAAATAAATAAATGCAAGACCACAATACCTTGAGCAAATGGGACCGCAAATTAACTGTAGGTGGATAAAAAAAGGTGTTTCCCCTCACCCCGACGCGCGTTTCACCCTGTGACATGAATACAACTCATCGATGGCGACATCACGTTATGTAAAATGGATCCTATGTTATAGAGGTGCTTCTCACAAAATTAGAATATCTACAAAAATTAATTAATTTATTTATTTCAGTTCTTCAATACAAAAAGTGAAACTCACATATTATATAGAGTCATTACAAACAGAGTGATCTATTTCATGGGTTTATTTCTGTTAATGTGGATGATTATGGCTTACAGCCAATGAAAATCCAAAAGTCATTATCTCAGTAAATTAGAATACTTTATAACACCAGCTCTGAAATGTTAGTCTACTGAAATGTGTATTCAGTAAATGCAGTCAATACTTGGGGCTCCTTTTGCATCAATTACTGCATCAATGCGGCGTGGCATGGAGGCGATCAGCCTGTGGCATTGCTGAGGGGTTGTAGAAGCCCAGGTAGCTTTGAAAGCAGCCTTCAGTTCATCTGCATTGTGGGGTCTGGTGTCTCTCCTCTGCCAGGGCCGTGGGGTATTCGGTACCGGGTCCTGCGGTTCACAGGGCGATGTCACGATGGTGACCCGGTCCATGGCCCTTGGCGCCCATGTAAAAGGGGAAAGGCCTTTAAAGGGAATAAAGATTTTGTTCTTGAAGCCACCTGTGGTATTCGGTCAGTGGGGACCGGCGCTGCTTTAAGGGATCCTCTGGGGTGATGTTATGGCAGCTAGGTGGTATAACTTCCTACAGGTGAAGTATATCCCCAGGGCTTCCTGGTGTGTAGATGGTGAATGGCGCAGTAAAGAATGAGGACACAGGGTTGCAGTCTCTTTACCTTGTTTACTATCGACTTCAGGCAGCCACAGTCCAGCGCACCAGATCACAGGCCAGGCAGGGTCCAGCCGGTTTGGAGGCAAGTTAGGAGTCCCCTTATCCAGGTGGAAATCAAAGCCTTCCTCTAGCACCATGGTGTTGTAGTCCCTTACTGCCTATGATTTCACATAAGGTCCTCTCAGGTGTTCTCTTGCTCTCTCTATCCCCCATATAGGATAGGACACGACCCATATGACTGGTGACTTGAGGCGGTTTATAGGGACTCTAGCACACCCCAGCCTCTATGGGTGTCACCATGCCTCCTGGGTACTAAGGCGGACAGGTAATGTGGAGCTCAGCTGTCCTGCCGGTCTCTGATGTAAGTCGTGGAGGGACTTACAATCCTCGGTGTTCCGGCTACCGTTTTCTGCACCTCAGAAGGAGGCGGCCTGCTCGGGGCTGGTCTCCCCCTGGTATCTTCTCCTGTGCTTGCTCTCCTGCACGTTCACTGCAATGTATTTGGCTTTCTGAATGTCTTTTTCCAGGATCTGCTGCCCTGTGGCTACACAGCTCCGTAAACCCTCTTCTGCTTCTGACTAATCCAGTATGTTTCCTGGCAAGAACTCACTGACTTTCCCTACAGACTACCATATATATGGTTAGTCACCTAGTAAATAGGATCAAAAGCTCCCCCTCGTGGCCTGGAGTGTGAATGTGTTGCATGCTTGAGTTACCTGGTTGCCGTTATCCCTTCTTGCCTTCAAGCGTAACATAACTCTCCCCGTGAGGAAAGCAATACCACTGGGACGACCAGGACCATGGGGCACCACATGTGCATACATTACATTACTGATCCTGAGTTACATCCTGTATTATACTCCAGAGCTGCACTCACTATTCTGCTGATGCAGTCACTGTGTACATGCATTACATTACTGATCCTGAGTTACATCCTGTATTATACCCCAGAGCTGCACTCACTATTCTGCTGGTGCAGTCACTGTGTACATACATTACATTACTGATCCTGAGTTACATCCTGTATTATACCTCAGAGCTCAACTCACTATTCTGCTGGTGCAGTCACTGTGTACATACATTACATTACTGATCCTGAGTTACATCCTGTATTATACTCCAGAGCTGCACTCACTATTCTGCTGGTGCAGTCACTGTGTACATACATTACATTACTGATCCTGAGTTACATCCTGCATTATACTCCAGAGCTGCACTCACTATTCTGCTGGTGCAGTCACTGTGTACATACATTACATTACTGATCCTGAGTTACATCCTGTATTATACCCCAGAGCTGCACTCACCATTCTGCTGGTGCAGTCACTGTCTACACACATTACATTACTGATCGTGAGTTACATCCTGTATTATACCCCAGAGCTGCACTCACTATTCTGCTGGTGCAGTCACTGTGAACATACATTACATTACTGATCCTGAGTTACATCCTGTATTATACCCCAGAGCTGCACTCACTATTCTGCTGGTGCAGCCACTGTGTACATACATTACATTACTGATCCTGAGTTACATCCTGTATTATACTCCAGAGCTGCACTCACTATTCTGCTGGTGCAGTCACTGTGTACATACATTACATTACTGATCCTGAGTTACATCCTGTATTATACTCCAGAGCTGCACTCACTATTCTGCTGGTGCAGTCCCTGTGTACATACATTACATTACTGATCCTGAGTTACATCCTGTATTATACTCCAGAGCTGCACTCACTATTCTGCTGGTGCAGTCACTGTGTACATACATTACATTACTGATCCTGTAGTTATCCAGAGTTGTATGCAGCCTGTATTTTTCAGCTGAGCTGTATTCATAATTCTGCAGCACAATATCTCTCAGTCGTGCTGCCTCCTTAGTGCCTATGCATTTCACCTTTGGGAGTGGTCTTCTTTTCTGCAGTAATCCCACATTCTTGTGATGTAGACCTGCCCCGCCACATTACCGGTTGTGCTCTTGGAAGTTTTCTGATGATAAAGGCGATTATTTTGTTTTATTAATTAATCTAAATATTTCAATGTCAGACAGCTTTCCAGGAGCAGGTGAAATGAATCACGGAGGACAAGTTCAGACTTATTTTATCAGCGAGTTTTATGACTGTGTCCGTCGCGGATCGTCACATCTGCAGCCGCTCGTTCTCAGCAGAGATCGTGTGATCCCGTCCTTCTACGGCTCCGCGCCGCTGCGAGTAAACCTCATGAGTCGCGCGGGTATAACACAGGTCACAATTATTAAAAGGAGCGTTGTAAAATGAATCAACAAAGTGGAAACATTGTAAACACTTTATTTATTTTACTCACTTATATAACTCCATTAATTCCGCAGACATCATCATCGCTGTCCCCATCGGGGCTCACAATCTATATACCTCATCAGTGTGTCTGTGGAGTGTGGAAGGAAAGCACACAAACATGGGGAGAGCATACCAACTCTGTGCAGATATTGTCCTTGGTGGGATTTGATCCTTAGACCCCAGTAACACAAAGTTATTACATGAGCTGTTATCCGAGCACGCTCGTGTCCTAATCGAGTATTTTCGACGTGCTCGAAAAAAAATTCTCAAGGCGCCCCTGCTGTTCGACAGCCGCAACCCATGCAGGAATTACCTAACAAACAGGCAATCCCTGCATTTCTTGTGGCTGTCAAACAGCCATGAGACATGCAGCCGCAGGCACTCGACCATTTCTTTCGAGTGCGCCGAAAGTATTCTCTTAGGACACGAGCATACTCGGATGATCTGATCACTCTGGCTTATCCCTACTGCCTTCTGATCCACCATGAAACAGCAGCTAGGCAGAGAGTATCACTCATTGTAAGCTTAGATACAGCTCCTCATGAAAGGATATACATTATACCCTATGAAACTGTGTACCTCACTAGAGTATCACATTTGATCAGCTTAGATGCAGCAACTCATCAAATATCAATTGAATACACAGCACAGACCAGGGGTATAACAATCGCAGTTGTAGAGTGTGAAATTGTGACCAGGCCCAGAGGTGGAGGAGACCTAATGACTCCAGCACATATTCAGCTGAAATGCATTATTATTATATACCAGGATGGGAGACATATATACCAGGATGGGGGACATATATACCAGGATGGACTCAGGATGGGAGACATATATACCAGGATGGGGGACATATATACCAGGATGGGAGACATATATACCAGGATGGGGGACATATATACCAGGATGGGAGACATATATACCAGGATGGGAGACATATATACCAGGATGGGAGACATATATACCAGGATGGGAGACATATATACCAGGATGGGAGACATATATACCAGGATGGGGGACATATATACCAGGATGGACTCAGGATGGGAGACATATATACCAGGATGGGGGACATATATACCAGGATGGGAGACATATATACCAGGATGGGGGACATATATACCAGGATGGGAGACATATATACCAGGATGGGAGACATATATACCAGGATGGGAGACATATATACCAGGATGGGAGACATATATACCAGGATGGGAGACATATATACCAGGATGGACTCAGGATGGGAGACATATATACCAGGATGGGAGACATATATACCAGGATGAGGGACATATATACCAGGATGGGAGACATATATACCAGGATGGGAGACATATATGCCAGGATGGGAGACATATATACCAGGATGGGGACATATATACGAGGATGAGGGACATATATACCAGGATGGGGGACATATATACCAGGATGGGAGACATATATACCAGGATGGGGGACATATATACCAGGATGGGGGATATATATACCAGGATGGGAGACATATATACCAGGATGGGGACATATATACCAGGATGGGGGATATATATACCAGGATGGGAGACATATATACCAGGATGGGGACATATATACCAGGATGGGAGACATATATACCAGGATGGGAGATATATATACCAGGATGGGAGACATATATACCAGGATGGGAGACATATATACCAGGATGGGAGACATATATACCAGGATGGGGGACATATATACCAGGATGGGGACATATATACCAGGATGGACTCAGGATGGGAGACATATATACCAGGATGGGAGACATATAGACCAGGATGGGGGACATATATACCAGGATGGGGATATATATACCAGGATGGGAGACATATACCAGGATGGGGACATATATACCAGGATGGGGGATATATATACCAGGATGGGAGACATATATACCAGGATGGGGACATATATACCAGGATGGGAGACATATATACCAGGATGGGAGATATATATACCAGGATGGGAGACATATATACCAGGATGGGATACATATATACCAGGATGGGGGACATATATACCAGGATGGGGACATATATACCAGGATGGACTCAGGATGGGAGACATATATACCAGGATGGGGGACATATATACCAGGATGGGAGACATGTATACCAGGATGGGGGACATATATACCAGGATGGGAGACATATATACCAGGATGAGAGACATATATACCAGGATGGGAGACATATATACCAGGATGGGGGACATATATACCAGGATGGGAGACATATATACCAGGATGGGAGACATATATACCAGGATGGGAGACATATATACCAGGATGGGAGACATATATACCAGGATGGGAGACATATATACCAGGATGGACTCAGGATGGGAGACATATATACCAGGATGGGAGACATATATACCAGGATGAGGGACATATATACCAGGATGGGAGACATATATACCAGGATGGGAGACATATATGCCAGGATGGGAGACATATATACCAGGATGGGGACATATATACGAGGATGAGGGACATATATACCAGGATGGGGGACATATATACCAGGATGGGAGACATATATACCAGGATGGGGGACATATATACCAGGATGGGGGATATATATACCAGGATGGGAGACATATATACCAGGATGGGGACATATATACCAGGATGGGGGATATATATACCAGGATGGGAGACATATATACCAGGATGGGGACATATATACCAGGATGGGAGACATATATACCAGGATGGGAGATATATATACCAGGATGGGAGACATATATACCAGGATGGGAGACATATATACCAGGATGGGAGACATATATACCAGGATGGGGGACATATATACCAGGATGGGGACATATATACCAGGATGGACTCAGGATGGGAGACATATATACCAGGATGGGAGACATATAGACCAGGATGGGGGACATATATACCAGGATGGGGATATATATACCAGGATGGGAGACATATACCAGGATGGGGACATATATACCAGGATGGGGGATATATATACCAGGATGGGAGACATATATACCAGGATGGGGACATATATACCAGGATGGGAGACATATATACCAGGATGGGAGATATATATACCAGGATGGGAGACATATATACCAGGATGGGATACATATATACCAGGATGGGGGACATATATACCAGGATGGGGACATATATACCAGGATGGACTCAGGATGGGAGACATATATACCAGGATGGGGGACATATATACCAGGATGGGAGACATGTATACCAGGATGGGGGACATATATACCAGGATGGGAGACATATATACCAGGATGAGAGACATATATACCAGGATGGGGACATATATACCAGGATGAGGGACATATATACCAGGATGGGGGACATATATACCAGGATGGGAGACATATATGCCAGGATGGGGGACATATATACCAGGATGGGGGATATATATACCAGGATGGGAGACATATATACCAGGATGGGGACATATTTACCAGGATGGGGGATATATATACCAGGATGGGAGACATATATACCAGGATGGGGACATATATACCAGGATGGGGGACATATATACCAGGATGGGGGATATATATACCAGGATGGGAGACATATATACCAGGATGGGAGACATATATACCAGGATGGACTCAGGGTGGGGGACATATATGCCAGGATGGGAGACATATATACCAGGATGGGGGACATATATAACAGGATGGGGGACATATATACCAGGGTGGGGGACATGTATATCAGGATGGGAGACATATATCAGGATGGGAGACATATATACCAGGATGGGAGACATATATACCAGGATGGGGAGACATATATACCAGTATGGGGGACATATATACCAGGATGGGGGACATATATACCAGGGTGGGGGACATATATACCAGGATGGGGGATATATATACCAGGATGGGAGACATATATACCAGGATGGGGACATATATACCAGGATGGACTCAGGATGGGGGACATATATACCAGGATGGGAGACATATATACCAGGATGGGGGACATATATATACCAGGATGGGGGACATATATACCAGGGTGGGGGACATATATACCAGGATGGGAGACATATATCAGGATGGGAGACATATATACCAGGATGGGAGACATATATACCAGGATGGGGACATATATACCAGGATGGACTCAGGATAGGAGACATATATACCAGGATGGGAGACATATAGACCAGGATGGGGGACATATATATACCAGGATGGGGGACATATATACCAGGGTGGGGGACATGTATACCAGGATGGGAGACATATATCAGGATGGGAGACATATATACCAGGATGGGAGACATATATACCAGGATGGGGAGACATATATACCAGTATGGGGGACATATATACCAGGATGGGGGACATATATACCAGGGTGGGGGACATATATACCAGGATGGGGGATATATATACCAGGATGGGAGACATATATACCAGGATGGGGACATATATACCAGGATGGACTCAGGATGGGGGACATATATACCAGGATGGGAGACATATATACCAGGATGGGGGACATATATATACCAGGATGGGGGACATATATACCAGGGTGGGGGACATATATACCAGGATGGGAGACATATATCAGGATGGGAGACATATATACCAGGATGGGAGACATATATACCAGGATGGGGAGACATATATACCAGGATGGGGGACATATATACCAGGATGCGGGACATATATACCAGGGTGGGGGACATATATACCAGGATGGGAGACATATATATCAGGATGGGAGACATATATACCAGGATGGGAGACATATATACCAGGATGGGGAGACATATATACCAGGATGGGAGACATATATAGCAGGATGGGGAGACATATATACCAGGATGGGGGACATATATACCAGGAATGGGGGACATATATACCAGGGTGGGGGACATATATACCAGGATGGGAGACATGTATACCAGGATGGGAGACATATATACCAGGATGGGGGACATATATACCAGGGTGGGGGACATATATACCAGGATGGGAGACATATATACCAGGATGGGAGACATATATACCAGGATGGGGGACATATGCCACTCTCGCATCAGCTATTGACACGGTTGCCCCTCTCGTCCATGGCAGAGCGCGACGTATCAATAGACAACCTTGGCATAATAGCACCACCAAAAAGCTAAGGCAAGTATCCAGGGTTGCGGAGCGACGTTGGAAGAGAACACACTCGCAAGACGACTTCACTGTATTCAAAAAAGCAACACTCGCTTTTAAATCTGCACTCACCTCTGCTAAACAGGCCTACTTCACAACCCTCGTATCTTCCCTATCCCACAACCCCAAACAGTTATTCAAAACATTTAACTCCCTCCTCCGCCCCCCACTGCCCCCTCCAACCTCCCTCATCTCTGCTGAGGACTTTGCCACACACTTTAAAAATAAGATCGACCAGACAAGGCAAGACTTTATTGTTCAACTGCCACAACCCCTTTGTATACCAGACCAATGCCCAAACCCCATAACCTCCCTATCCAACATCACTGAAGGGGGACTTAATTGTCTCCTCTCCATTCCCACCTCACCACCTGTGCGCTCGACCCCATCCCATCCCACCTCCTCCCCAACCTCACCACCACACTTATCCCATCCCTAACCCACCTCTTCAACCTATCACTAACTTCTGGCACCTTCCCCTCTGCGTTCAAACATGCCACAATCACGCCTATCCTTAAAAAGCCAACCCTCGATCCAACTGCTATGTCCAGCTATCGCCCAATAACGCTGCTCCCATTTTCTTCCAAACTCCTGGAGCAGCACGTCCATGCTGAACTCTCCTCCAACCTCTCATCTAACTTGTTGTACGACAATCTACAATCTGGTTTCTGCCCCCATCACTCAACTGAGACTGCCCTGACCAAAATCACTAACGACCTACTTACCACCAAAGCTACTGGACAATACTCTGTACTCCTCCTTCTAGACCTGTCCTCTGCTTTCGACACAGTTGACCACTGCCTCCTACTGCAGATGCTCTCCTCCTTTGGCATCAAAGACCTCGCCCTATCCTGGATCGCCTCGTACCTTTCCAACCGCACATTCAGCGTCTCCCACTCCCATACTACCTCCTCATCCCACCCTCTCTCTGTTGGAGTCCCCCAAGGCTCTGTTCTAGGACCCCTACTCTTCTCAATCTATACACTTGGCTTGGGACAACTCATAAAGTCCAATGGATTCCAGTACCACCTCTATGCTGACGACACTCAGATCTACCTCTCTGGCCCAGACGTCACCGCTCTGCTGTCCAGAATCCCAGAGTGCCTATCAGCCATATCCTCCTTCTTCTCCTCTCGCTTCCTCAAACTCAATGTGGACAAATCTGAACTCATCATCTTTCCTCCATCCCACAAATCTTCCTTACTTGACCTATCTATCGCAGTCAATGACATCATGCTTTCCCCTGTACCCGAAGTCCGCTGCCTCGGAGTAACCTTCGACTCTGCCCTGTCCTTCAAACCACACATCCAAGCTCTTTCCACCTCCTGTCGCCTCCAGCTCAAAAATATCTCCAGGATCCGTCCTTTCCTCAACCCCCAATCTACTAAAATGCTTGTGCACGCCCTCATCATTTCCCGCCTTGACTACTGCAACATCCTTTTCTGTGGCCTCCCTGCTAACACCCTTGCACCTCTCCAGTCCATCCTTAACTCTGCTGCCCGACTAATCCATCTCTCTCCTCGCTACTCCTCCGCTTCCCCCCTCTGCAAATCTCTTCACTGGCTCCCATTCCCTCAGCGTATCCAGTTCAAATTGCTAATACTGACCTACAAAGCCATCCACAACCTGTCTCCTCCATATATCTCTGAACTAATCTCTCAATATCTTCCCTCACGTGACCTCCGGTCCTCCCAAGACCTCCTTCTCTCCTCCACACTTATTCGCTCCTCACCCAATCGCCTCCAAGACTTCTCCCGAATATCCCCCATCCTCTGGAACTCTCTGCCCCAACACGTCCGACTATCAACCACAGTCGGATCCTTCAGACGGAACCTGAAAACTCATCTCTTCAGGAAAGCCTACAGCCTGCACTGACACCGCTGCTGCCTCATCACTATCGAAGCTACTGCCTCACCAACACCGGAGCTACCGCCTCACCAACACCGGAGCTCCTGCAACCCTCAACCTACTGTCTCCTTCCCCATAATCCTGTAGAATGTAAGCCTGCAAGGGCAGGGTCCTCGCCCCTCTGTATCAGTCCGTCATTGTTAGTTTGTTTACTGTATGTGATATTTGTAACTTGTATGTAACCCCTTCTCATGTACAGCACCATGGAATCAATGGTGCTATATAAATAAATAATAATAATAATAATAATAATATATACCAGGATGGGAGACATACAGTATATACCTAGACGAGCCCAGGTTGGGAGCACTATAAACCAAGATGGGGTCATATTTACTAGGAAGAGGGACATATATACCAGAATGTGGAACATATATACAAAGATGAGCCCAGAATAGAGCACATATATACCCGAAATAGCCCAGGTTCGGCGACATATAAACCAGGATGGGAGACATATATACTAGGAAGGGGTCCAGGATGGGGGTCATATTTACTAGGAAGAGGGACATATATACCAGAATGAGCCCAGTAATGGGGGACATATATACCAGGAAAGGGTCCAGGATTTGGGACATACTGTTTATACCAGGATGGGCTGAGGATGGGGGACATACAAACCAGGATATGAGACATATATACCTGGATGAGGAACATTTTACCATGAAGGAGCCCAGGATGGAGGACGTATGTAGCTGGAAGGGGCCTATGATGGGAGCCATTACTACATTATGGGGGAGGGGAGACCAACACCTTTGTCCTTGTAGAATTTAGAAAGGTACCAGGGTCCGTACATCTGACCAACATGAAGGGGACCCAGGTGGATCAGACCCTTGTGATGCCACTGGCTGAGACAATATCACTTTATTGCTTATGTATGTTACTCAACATAGAGTATCACACATGATATATTAGAAACATATCTCAATACACAGTATCACACATAATAGATTAGATACACAGCTCAGCAGATATCACACATAGTAGGATTATATATAAAGATCTGCAGCCAGGATTACACATGCTAATAATAAAATACACAGCTCAGCTGTCAAAATGATACATGCTTGAATTAGATACACAGCTCCGAAGCCTGAACCATACGTGATATATTTAGATACATAGCTCAACATACAATTACATAAATGTTAGGGCTAGATACACAGCTCAGCAGGCAGTATGTTGCATGATAAGCTTAGATACACAGCTCAGCAGGAAGTACCTTACATGGCAGGGTTAGATACACAGCTCAGCAGGAAGTACCTTACATGGCAGGGTTAGATACACAGCTCAGCAGGCAGTACCGTACATGACAGGGTTAGATACACAGCTCAGCAGGCAGTACCTAACATGATAGGGTTAGATACGCAGCTCAGGAGGCAGTACCTTACATGATATATTTAGATACCGGTACATAGCTCAACATACAATTACACAAATGTTAGGGTTAGATAAACAGCTCAACAGGAAGCATCTTGCATGAGAAGATTAGATACACAGCTCAGCAGGCAGTACCTTTCATGATAGGGTTAGATACACAGCTCAGCAGGCAGTACCTTACATATTAGGATTAGATACACAGATCAGCAGGCAGTACCTTACATGTTAGGGTTAGATACACGTTAGATACACAGCTCAGCAGGCAATACTTACATGATAGGGTTAGATACACAGCTGAGCAGGCAGTGCCTTACATACTAGGGTTAGGTACACAGCTCATCAGGCAGTACCTTACATGTTAGGGTTAGATACACGTTAGATACACAGCTCAGCAGGCAATACTTACATGATAGGGTTAGATACACAGCTGAGCAGGCAGTGCCTTACATACTAGGGTTAGGTACACAGCTCATCAGGCAGTACCTTACATGTTAGGGTTAGATACACGTTAGATACACAGCTCCGCAGGCAGTACCTTACATGTTAGGGTTAGATACACGTTAGATACACAGCTCAGCAGGCAGTATCTTACATGTTAGGGTTAGATACATGATAGATATACAGCTCGGCAGGCAGTGGCTTACACATTAGGGTTAGGTACGCAGCTAAGCAGGCAGTACCTTACTTATTAGGGTTAGATATATGTTAGATACACAGCTCAGCAGGCAGTACCTTACATGTTAGGGTTAGATACACGTTAGATACACAGCTCAGCAGGCAGTACCTTACATGTTAGGGTTAGATACACAGCTCAGCAGGCAGTACCATACATGTTAGGGTTAGATACATGGCTCAGTAGGCAGTACCTTACATAATAGGATTAGATACACAGCTCAGCAGACAGTATCACACATAGAGCTCAGCTTTCAGTTCATCTGGTTCCCCCAGACTTTCACCTCTTTTGCAAGCAGAGCTTTTACCAGCAGCGAAAATATTGTTTTCTCGGTTTGGACAGAAAAGACTTTGGAGGAACTTTCCATCCGGGACCGTCTGTTTCCCAGTTATAAATATCTGGAGATTAGTGGGTCCATTTCCTGTTTTGTGCATCCAGACCACAAGAAGAAAGACCTCGGGATTCTGCAGACACCATAAGAGTTTTTGGATGTCGCATTAGATGATAGGAGTCTGATAGTTATAATGGGACCCAATGGCATAATATCAGATGAAGGGGCTCTTCGGCGGCTCATTGGCAGCTCCTTGTCGGCTTCTTATCAGCTCCTTGGCGGCTTCTTGGCGGCTTCTTGTCGGCTCCTTATCAGCTCCTTGGTGGCTCCTTGGAGGCTCCTTGTCGGCTTCTTACCAGCTCCTTGGTGGCTTCTTGTCGGCTTCTTACCAGCTCCTTATTGGCTTCTTTGTCGGCTCCTTATCAGCTCCTTGGCAGCTTCTTGTCGACTCCTTATCAGCTCCTTGGCGGCTTCTTGTCGGCTCCTTATCAGCTCCTTGGTGGCTCCTTGGAGGCTCCTTGGAGGCTTCTTACCAGCTCCTTGGTGGCTTCTTGTCGGCTTCTTACCAGCTTCATGGTGGCTTCTTTGTCGGCTCCTTATCAGCTCCTTTGCGGCTTCTTGTCGGCTCCTTATCAGCTCCTTGGTGGCTCCTCGGAGGCTCCTTGGAGGCTTCTTACCAGCTCCTTGGTGGCTTCTTGGAGGCTTCTTACCAGCTCCTTGGTGGCTTCTTTGTCGGCTCCTTATCAGCTCATTGGCAGCTTCTTGTCGGCTCCTTATCAGCTCCTTGGCGGCTTCTTGTCGGCTCCTTATCAGCTCCTTGGTGGCTCCTTGGAGGCTCCTGGGTGGCTTCTTGTCGGCTTCTTACCAGCTCCATGGTGGCTTCTTTGTCGGCTCCTTATCAGATCCTTGGCAGCTTCTTGTCGAGTCCTTATCAGCTCCTTGGCGACTTCTTGTCGGCTCCTTATCAGCTCCTTGGTGGCTCCTTAGAGGCTCCTTGTCGGCTTCTTACCAGCTCCTTGGTGGCTTCTTGTCGGCTTCTTACCAGCTCCTTGGTGGCTTCTTTGTCGGCTCCTTATCAGCTCCTTGGTGGCTTCTTGTCGGCTCCTTATCAGCTCCTTGGCGGCTCCATGGAGGCTCCTGGTGGCTCCTCTATGTCTCCTTTGACTATTTGTAAATTATCCTTTTGGACAGTATTAGTTAAATTATAGAATTCACAGATTAAAAAGGTTTTCGAAGAATAAGGAATAAATAACCCATTTCCAAGATGGGCTGGTGAAGATCTGGCCCTTGGTACACCCATCAATCATCTGTTTACATGGTGTACTGGCCAATCAGTGGATTGGATGAGGTGTCCGATGCCTTACCCCCCAAAATCTGATATTGGAAGCCTATCCTGGAGAAAGATCATTAGTACAAAACCCCTTTTCGTAAATGAATTCTGTAATTTACTTTTCACTATCAAAAACCATAGTTTACAGACTCGGAGGAGCCTCTTACACTGTGTAGTCGACTTTCCCAGATACTGATGCTTTCACTTCATTGGAAACTGAGCTGCAGTACCCAAGAACAGCCACTACGCAGGCCACGGAGCTGTGGTATAGAGACTCTGTGCCCTCCATACATCCCCAGCCAGTGGCGTCAGAGCCTCAACGATCCCATCATCAGAATGTATCATCAATATCCAAAACATTCCTAGATTCCACTTGATCACCTCCATTTGGTGGGAGAGAATTAACCTTCTGCCACATACAGCGTACAACCACAAAGTTTTGGTTTAAGCCACTCCCCATTGACACTTTCTACCCAATCTATGCCAATTTTCCATCCAATCAACACGTTGCTCCTATCTCCCCATGATAAAGGCCAAGAAAAATATGATTGGTGATTTGTGGACTCCTTTTGCTTTTTTGTGAACTTCCCAGACAAGCAGATGACCACCGGACTCCGCAAGCGTCGGCACTTGGGTTGGACTCCTTCTTTAGACCTTCATATCACAATGACCTCTCAATACGAAGATGCCCATTGTGAAAGTTTATTTTTTGCTTCTTGGACAAACACCTTAATAAATATTACGTTACCTTAGAGAAACCAAGATGAGTGAGCTTCCTTGGAGATAAGCAGCACCTGTGTGTGATCTGGAGGGTGAAGTACCTGGGCATGTAGATCCAGGGCACAATGCCAGGGAGGGCGCAGCGAGCAGAAGACGACTGCACTAATGTGTCACACGGATTGGTGGATATTGCTATAGCCTCAATGAGAATTATGTTCTCAGGTTGATGACTGGCAACAAAGTAACAAAGAGAAGACCCAACAATGAATGACCCTTCACCGGATAATTCTCAGATACATTTGATTAAATGTGAAAGACAGATGTCACAATAAAGAGCAATCGTCCTCACGACATATACAGAATAATGGCTGAAAATGTATCATCCTGTATTTCAAGTTGGTTTTGGTGAACTTTTTTTTAGAATAAATGTGAATGTTACAGGATAAAAGCAGAATGAATCTGTACATTTACAATGTATTAGACAGGATACAATAATCCAGAATAATTTCCTGTATTATACTCCAGAGCTGCACTCATTATTCTGCTGGTGCAGTCACTGTGTACATACATTACATTACTGATCCTGAGTTACATCCTGTATTATACCCCAGAGCTGCACTCACTATTCTGCTGGTGCAGTCACTGTGTACATACATTACATTACTGATCCTGAGTTACATCCTGTATTATACCCCAGAGCTGCACTCACTATTCTGCTGGTGCAGTCACTGTGTACATACATTACATAACTGATCCTGAGTTACATCCTGTATTATACTCCAGAGCTGCATTCACTATTCTGCTGGTGCAGTCACTGTATACATACATTACATTACTGATCCTGAGTTACATCCTGTATTATACCCCAGAGCATCACTCACTATTCTGCTGGAGCAGTCACTGTGTACATACATTACATTACTGTTCCTGAGTTACATCCTGTATTATACTCCAGAGCTGCACTCACTATTCTGCTGGTGCAGTCACTGTGTACATACATTACATTACTGATCCTGAGTTACATCCTGTATTATACCCCAGAGCTGCACTCACTATTCTGCTGGTGCAGTCACTGTGTACATACATTACTGATCCTGAGTTACATCCTGTATTATACTCCAGAGCTGCACTCACTATTCTGCTGGAGCAGTCACTGTGTACATTCATTACTGATCCTGAGTTACATACTTATTATACTCCAGAGCTGCACTCACTATTCTGCTGGTGCAGTCACTGTGTACATACATTACATTACTGATCCTGAGTTACATCATGTGTTATACCCCAGAGCTGCACTCACTATTCTGCTGGTGCAGTCACTGTGTACATACATTACATTACTGATCCTGAGTTACATCCTGTATTATACCCCAGAGCATCACTCACTATTCTGCTGGAGCAGTCACTGTGTACATACATTACATTACTGATCCTGAGTTACATCCTGTATTATACCCCAGAGCTGCACTCACTATTCTGCTGGTGCAGTCACTGTGTACATACATTACATTACTGATCCTGAGTTACATCCAGTATTATACTCCAGAGCTGCACTCACTATTCTGCTGGTGCAGTCACTGTGTACATACATTACATTACTGATCCTGAGTTACATCCTGTATTATACGCCAGAGCTGCACTCACTATTCTGCCGGTGCAGTCACTGTGTACATACATTACATTACTGATCCTGAGTTACATCCTGTATTATACCCCAGAGCTGCACTCACTATTCTGCTGGTGCAGTCACTGTGTACATACATTACATTACTGATCCTGAGTTACATCCTGTATTATACCCCAGAGCTGCACTCACTATTCTGCTGGTGCAGTCACTGAGTACATACATTACATTACTGATCCTGAGTTACATCCAGTATTATACTCCAGAGCTGCACTCACTATTCTGCTGGTGCAGTCACTGTGTATATACATTACATTACTGATCCTGAGTTACATCCTGTATTATACTCCAGAGCTGCACTCACTATTCTGCTGGTGCAGTCACTGTGTACATACATTACATTACTGATCCTGAGTTACATCCTGTATTATACCCCAGAGCTGCACTCACTATTCTGCTGGTGCAGTCACTGTGTACATACATTACATTACTGATCCTGAGTTACATCCAGTATTATACTCCAGAGCTGCACTCACTATTCTGCTGGTGCAGTCACTGTGTACATACATTACATTACTGATCCTGAGTTACATCCTGTATTATACGCCAGAGCTGCACTCACTATTCTGCCGGTGCAGTCACTGTGTACATACATTACATTACTGATCCTGAGTTACATCCTGTATTATACCCCAGAGCTGCACTCACTATTCTGCTGGTGCAGTCACTGTGTACATACATTACATTACTGATCCTGAGTTACATCCTGTATTATACCCCAGAGCTGCACTCACTATTCTGCTGGTGCAGTCACTGAGTACATACATTACATTACTGATCCTGAGTTACATCCAGTATTATACTCCAGAGCTGCACTCACTATTCTGCTGGTGCAGTCACTGTGTACATACATTACATTACTGATCCTGAGTTACATCCTGTATTATACTCCAGAGCTGCACTCACTATTCTGCTGGTGCAGTCACTGTGTACATACATTACATTACTGATCCTGAGTTACATCCTGTATTATACTCCAGAGCTGCACTCACTATTCTGCTGGTGCAGTCACTGTGTACATACATTACATTACTGATCCTGAGTTATATCCTTTGCACACTACGACATGATTTGTTTGTGAACTCGTACTGACCTTGTACATAAAACGCTCTTATTCTGTGGGGGATGACATCATGTTTTGGGTCTGGGAGACGTTGGATCGTGTGTGAAGCGTTTGCTAAACAATAGTATTTTTTTCAGTGCTTCCTGGCTTTGTTGCTCGATATTACATATATTTATCCATTGAGTGAAAGAAAAACAATAAATGCAAAAACAAAAAATAATTGACATTCCACCTGGACCTGCACTGACAGTGATACGGTAACATTGCTTTGAGGTATCATCTTCATGAAAACTGCAAAGGGAAAATAGTTTTAGACTCTACTTTCCTGGAAGAACCCTACATTTAGAGGGCACCTCTATTTGTTTGCACTTTATTTTTGACACATTAGATTTTCTTAAAGGCTTTGTCTTATGATAGATTACCAGCCGGGGGCTGTGCCCAGATTTCTGGCTCCTGCTTGCAGGGGGCTGATTGATATTGGTTGAATTTCCAGGTGCATTGTCACACCACTGGCATACATTGTAGACACTCTGAAGCTGCAAGCAGTGTCAGAATTCCCAGGTGCATTATCACACCTCTGGCATACATTGTGGATTCTCCGAAGCTGCAAGCCGAGGCAGAATTTCCAGCTGCATTAGCACACCCCTGGCATATATTTTCGATTTTCAAAAGCAGCAAGCAGAGGCAGAATTTCCAGCTGCATTAGCACACCCCTGGCAACATTGTGGACTCTCTAAAGCTGGAAGCAGAGGCAGCATTTCCAGCTGCATTATCACACCCATGGCATATATTTTCGATTTTCAAAAGCAGCAAGCAGAGGCAGAATTTCCAGCTGCATTATCACACCCATGGCATATATTGTCAATTTTCCAAAGCTGCAAGCAGAGGAAGAATTTCCAGCTGCATTGTCAGACCCCTGGCATACACTGTGGACTTTCCGAAGCTGAAAGCAGAGGCAGAATTTCACCTGCATTTTCACACTCATGGCATATATTGTCAATTTTCTGAAGTTGCAAGCAGAGACAGGATTTCCAGATACATTGTTACACCCCTGACATACATTGTGGACTCTCCGAAGCTGTAAGCAGTGGCAGAATTCCCACCTGCATTGTTACACCACATGCACACATTGTGGACTCTTTGAAGCTGCAAGCAGAGGCAGAATTTCCAGCAGCATTGTTACACCCCTAGCATACATTGTGGACTCTCTGAAGCTACAAGCAGAGGCAGAATTTCCAGCTGCATTGTTACACAACAGGCACACATTGTGGACTCTCTGAAGCTGCAAGCAGAGGCCGAATTACCAGCAGCATTTTTACACCCCTGACATACATTGTGGTCTTTCCGAAGATGCAAGCAGAGACAGAATATCAAGCTGCATTGTCACACCCATGGCATATATTGTAGATTTTTGGAAGCTTCAAGCAGAGCCACAATTTACTGCTACATTGTCACACACCTGGCATTCATTGTGAACTCTCCGATGTTGCAAGCAGAGGCAGAATTTCCAGCTGCACTGTTATACCCCTGGAATACATTGTGGACTCTCCAAAGATGCAAGTAGAGGCAGAATTTCCAATGGCATTGTCACACCAATGGCACACATTGTGGACTTTCTGAAGCTGCAAGCAAAGGCACAATTTCCTGCTACTTTGTAACACCCCTGGCATACATTGTGGACTCTCCAACGTTGCAAGCAGAGGCAGAGTTTCCAGCTGCATTGTCACACCCATGGCATATATTGTAGATTTTTGGATGCTGCAAGCAGAGCTACAATTTCCTGCTACATTGTCACACACCTGGCATTCATTGGGAACTCTCCGATGTTGCAAGCAGAGGCAGAATTTCCAGCTGCACTGTTATACCCCTGGAATACATTGTGGACTCTCCAAAGATGCAAGTAGAGACAGAATTTCCAGTGGCATTGTCACACCAATGGCACACATTGTGGACTTTCTGAAGCTGCAAGCAGAGGCACAATTTCCTGCTACTTTGTAACACCCCTGGAATACATTGTGGACTCTCCAACATTGCAAGCAGAGGCAGAATTTCCAGCTGCATTGTCACACCCATGGCATATAGTGTAGATTTTTGGAGGCTGCAAGAAGAGGCACAATTTCCTGCTACTTTGTAACACCCCTGGCATACATTGTGGACTCTCAGACGTTGCAAGCAGAGGCAGAATTTCCAAATACATTGCCCCACCATTGGCACACATTGTGGACTCTCTGAAGCTGCATGCAAAGGCAGGGCATCAAAGGAGTTAAAGTCCATAGAGGCTGGCTGCATCCAGTGATTTTTCCAGCTTCAGAGCAGCGCTTCTAAGCTGTATTGGTAACCGATTGGAAGCATTCTACTGCACAGATGACAGACTACAGGGTGAACAATATATTTAAAAAAATCCTCTTCATTCTTGAGAACGTAAACTGCTCATTTTCTTGTTTTTCAAGCACATTGGAATGTTACTAATTAAAGATCTAGAGAATAAACCTTTCATTTAAGGCTTAAGTGACCTCAGGTTCAGAAGGGTGAACTCCACCATAATGTCTTACAGCAAGTTAACCAGGAGGAACTATCTTAATCTTCCTGAAAGTAAAGGCAGAGCATTATGCAGCCATTTTGTGGTGAATCTGGATAGTGAGATGTCGTCGCATCACACAGCTTAAAACATTGGAAACATTAGATCGTTTTAGATGTAGCACAGCAATGAAAAAGATAAGCGTATCGTGTGTGAAGAATAGAGAATAACGCAGAGATTGAAAGGGAGGATGAAAGATAGGGAAGCTGTAAATGATTGATCACTGTGATTTTAAGGCTGCTTCTACATTTCAAGTAACATTGTTTTCAATCTTCATGCAAGAGCAAGCCAACAATATTGCTAAAAGAAGAAAAAATCTATCTCTATGATGGCCATATAAAGTATAGTACTTGGAAACACTCATTTTATTAATTTAAGATAAAGTACAAATACATCACATCAATATTGTGGCTTGTTACCGTTGTTTTTTGTTTTTGTTTTTTTTTTACACATCTTAATAGTCAAATTTGACATCTACTGTATATATGCCACATTAATATTGTGGATTGTTGTTGCTGTTGCTTTTTGAGAGTCATACCTATGTTGCTCTTCTTTTGTCTCTGATATGCATATTGATGGGAAGAAAGCAAAGGTCATTATGGAGAACATTGAAGGTCTCTGATCTCTGTTTTAAAAGGATGACGTTATCTCTGACAGCGACACTATCAGCTTGAGGAAATGTTTTGCTCAGGCCTCTCCTGTCACCATAAGAGTTATTATTTTCTTTTGTAAACTTTAATTTCCATAATTGTTGATATCTCTGTCTTTTCACCTCTATAGTTGCCTCACTCACAGTAGTAATTCATGTGCTAAGGAAGATGTTTCAAAATAGCAACTTTTCCAGTTGATGTAATGGATGAGATGAACAGTCAAAATTTGGACTTTAATGATATCATGGTAGAGAAGATAGAGCGTGTGATTTAAATGTCTCGATGTGTTTTTAGCTTTGTCAACCACCGTTGGTAGCTCGGTCAACCACCAGGGACACTGGCAGGGGTAGCTTTGGTGGTAGTGGCAATATATGTCAAGACAAATCTGGCAGTGGGAATCATGGGGCGACAGCCTGGGGCCCATGACATTTTCCACGCTGAGAAAACTTTCAGCTCAATCAGGGATAATAATGCTGATGATGAAGATATTGATGTTGTTGTGGTAGACAGAACCTGAAAATCAGATCAGGTTGATGGGTTGAGGATATAATCAAAGTAGGAGGGTGATGGAACTGGTAGCTGATGTCCAACCAAAAGAATTCTATGGAAACTCTGCTTTTCCTGTGGCCAGCTCCCGAGTAGGTGAGGACACATCTGCTATTTCTGAAGGAAGAAAATTCTACAACAAATTCTAGGTGTTTTCATTTTTGGTATGAGGATTCCTTTTTATGATTTCTATGCTTCTAGAAAAATGATCTGTTGTAGTGCGCATGTCCTGGCACAAATTGACTAGGAACTGTAGTTCTCTGTCTGAATATCAAGCAACATCACCCGTTCATGTGGGAAATACAAATTGTCCACAGTTTTTTGAGCAAGCCTCAATCTCTCACCCTACGACTTCTCTGCATGGTCTCCTTTCTGGTAGCCATGAGACATTCTCAAGGAGTGCTTGGCCATTGTCAGTATCACCATCGTGTTCCTTATCTACTGTTTTCTGCACTCTCCTTCCTCATCCTCCACTACATCCATTGCATTGTAAATTAGCCATATGTGTGACCAGAAATGATATGTCAAGTACTTTATGTATTAACTCCCCTCCCAAGTGTTCAAGTTTGCTACCGTTACTAGATTCTTTGTCCTTTTGCATAGTTTTGGCATGATCTCAGCCTCAATGGAGGATACCTTGTCGATATTATTTCTGGAAGCCACACTTGCTTTGTAGGTTCACTGTTATGATCAGGTGGCCTTGGAGCAGCATGAAATGACCTTCGCTGGAGCAGTGGTAACTTTACTGACCGCAAACCCTGATCCTATCACCGCAACTAGAAGTAGCCGTGGGGTGTGCCTAACCAGACCTAGACACCTCGACACAGCCTAAGGACTAAATATCCCTAAAGATGGAAATAGGAAAACTCTCTTGTCTCAGAGTAGACCCCCAAAGGATAGGTAGCCCCCCACAAATAATGACTGTGGGAGAGGAAAAGACACACGCAGGCAGAAAACAGGGATAAGCAAAGGAGGCCACTTCTACCTAGATAGGAAAGGATAGTACAGGATACTATGCGGTCAGCATAAAACACTACAAAATATCCACAGCAGAGAAATACAAAAACTCCACCACCTAACTAAAGATGTGGAGAGTATATCTGCGACTCCAGCAAGTCCAACTAGACTGAGAAAAACATCAGGCACAGTCTAGCAGGAACAAAATTGAAACAAGATAAGCACAGAAAATAAACACACAGCAGTATGTCTAAAAAATGAAGAAAACACTTATCTTAGCTGAATTGGCAGCAAGCAGGAGGGGCCAGGCAGAGGACCAACACTTCCAAAGGAACATTGACTACTGGCAAGGACTAATGAGTCCTGCACAGCTAAATACCCCAGTCCGAATTGCAATTAGCAGAAACACCTGTCCAAGACTGCTGCTCAGGAACAACTGCATTACCATCAACAACCACCGGAGGGAGCCCAAGAGCAGAATTCACAACAGTTCACAACACAACAGTTCACATGGTCAAGACCTTGGGACACCCTTTGTATCTATCATTGTCCTGCTATGCAGACTTTACTATCGTCAACAGCAAATATGACCAGGGACTTTACTTGTCTTACACAACCCACTGAGTCAGTGTTTTGAATTGGAATACATTACCGCAAGAGGTGACCGGTGACACTTCCACACCAAGCAGCTCCACCACATTCTCCTCAATGGATATCTCCCTATCTCCCCATTCCCAACAGCAACAAGGCAGAACCTTATATCAATGATCACACTTGAAAGCTGTTCATCAACTACAAGTTGGCAACTTAATAAATGACAATGCCAGAAGCAACATGGCTGAAACGTTTTTTAGGGAATGAAACGCATGGAGTATATCCTCAATTTGATTGTGCATCATTTTTTCAACTAATATGGTCAAAATATTCCCCAAAGAGCCATAATACTTTTCAAGATTTTATTTTAGTCCATGCTTGAACAATCCGATGAGCCAACATCATGCTGTTTTGCCAGCCGATTGGTAGTGACGAGTTAAATGTATGATTGGAAGGAAGTGTTCTTAAATTTCGGCAACACTATATACATCTTCCTGGTGACTCAATGCCAACATTTTTGAAGCTTTTAAAATGTAAAAATCAGTGCAGACGTGAGATAAGAATGTAACTGTGACTCCTACTAAGTGTCCTTCCAGACGATTCTAAATGGCGTTTCCTCCAGCATTTCTTACAAGGATCAACAAGAAGTGGTAAGGTTCCTCTTGTTCCACATGCCCTATTTCCAGGTTTCCTGTTGAACTCTTCCCGGCCTTTTAACTAGAATGACAATGTATAGCTTTAGATTGACTGCTTCCATTTTCACTCTTTATAAAACATCCTGTAATGACCGAGTGATGACAATATTATCAGATATACAGGAAATAATTAAAGACTTTACTTTTTCAATGTATATCTTAGGCCAAGAGTCTTGTGATAATGATATTTTTGTTGTTTGATGTTGCTCTAGCGTGGAATGTTAATGGAATGTTTGTATTATCACACATGAAAAGTCATTATCCCGGTGATCTCTATACATTTCACTTGGAATATGTTTTCTGCTTTAAAGAGATTCTATTCTTGTGGTTTTTTTTAATAAAAATGTAAGCAATTCGTAATTAAGCTCATTACTAGCGTCCTCAGATATTTGAGGAAACTTCATAACTTTTTAACTTTATTGCAACATGTAAAGAGAAACAAAGAATTATACAGTTTCTGTTGAAAACAAAAGTTGCCCAAATAATCCTGGGAAGCATCCAATACTCTACTGTTAGTGTTTACTGTGTGATATTAGATTAATTATCCTGTACAGATCCTGAGTTACATCCTGTATTATACCCCAGAGCTGCACTCACTATTCTGCTGGTGCAGTCACTGTGTACATACATTACATTACTGATCCTGAGTTACATCCTGTATTATACTCCAGAGCTGCACTCACTATTCTGCTGGTGCAATCACTGTGTACATACATTACATTACTGATCCTGAGTTACATCCTGTATTATACTCCAGTGCTGCACTCACTATTCTGCTGGTGCAGTCACTGTGTACATACATTACATTACTGATCCTGAGTTACATCCTGTATTATACTCCAGAGCTGCACTCACTATTCTGCTGGTGCAATCACTGTGTACATACATTACATTACTGATCCTGAGTTACATCCTGTATTATACCCCAGAGCTGCACTCACTATTCTGCTGGTGCAGTCACTGTGTACATACATTACATTACTGATCCTGAGTTACATCCTGTATTAAACCCCAGAGCTGCACTCACTATTCTGCTGGTGCAATCACTGTGTACATACATTACATTACTGATCCTGAGTTACATCCTGTATTATACCCCAGAGCTGCACTCACTATTCTGCTGGTGCAGTCACTGTGTACATACATTACATTACTGATCCTGAGTTACATCCTGTATTATACCCCAGAGCTGCACTCACTATTCTGCTGGTGCAGTCACTGTGTACATACATTATATTACTGATCCTGAGTTACATCCTGTATTATACCCCAGAGCTGCACTCACTATTCTGCTGGTGCAGTCACTGTGTACATACATTACATTACTGATCCTGAGTTACATCCTGTATTATACTCCAGAGCTGCACTCACTATTCTGCTGGTGCAATCACTGTGTACATACATTACATTACTGATCCTGAGTTACATCCTGTATTATACTCCAGTGCTGCACTCACTATTCTGCTGGTGCAGTCACTGTGTACATACATTACATTACTGATCCTGAGTTACATCCTGCATTATACTCCAGAGCTGCACTCACTATTCTGCTGGTGCAATCACTGTGTACATACATTACATTACTGATCCTGAGATACATCCTGTATTATACCCCAGAGCTGCACTCACTATTCTGCTGGTGCAGTCACTGTGTACATACATTACATTACTGATCCTGAGTTACATCCTGTATTAAACCCCAGAGCTGCACTCACTATTCTGCTGGTGCAATCACTGTGTACATACATTACATTACTGATCCTGAGTTACATCCTGTATTATACCCCAGAGCTGCACTCACTATTCTGCTGGTGCAGTCACTGTGTACATACATTACATTACTGATCCTGAGTTACATCCTGTATTATACCCCAGAGCTGCACTCACTATTCTGCTGGTGCAGTCACTGTGTACATACATTATATTACTGATCCTGAGTTACATCCTGTATTATACCCCAGAGCTGCAATCACTATTCTGCTGGTGCAGTCACTGTGCACATACATTACATTACTGATCCTGAGTTACATCCTGTATTATACCCCAGAGCTGCACTCACTATTCTGCTGGTGCAGTCACTGTGTACTTACATTACTGATCCTGAGTTACATCCTGTATTATACCCCAGAGCTGCACTCACTATTCTGCTGGTGCAGTCACTGTGTACATACATTACATTACTGATCCTGAGTTACATCCTGTATTATACTCCAGAGCTGCACTCACTATTCTGCTGGTGCAGTCACTGTGTACATACATTACATTACTGATCCTGAGTTACATCCTGTATTATACTCCAGAGCTGCACTCACTATTATGCTGGTGCAGTCACTGTGTACATACATTACATTACTGATCCTGAGTTACATCCTGTATTATACCCCAGAGATGCACTCACTATTCTGCTGGTGCAGTCACTGTGTACATACATTACATTACTGATCCTGAGTTACATCCTGTATTATACTCCAGAGCTGCACTCACTATTCTGCTGGTGCAGTCACTGTGTACATACATTACATTACTGATCCTGAGTTACATCCTGTATTATACCCCAGAGCTGCACTCACTATTCTGCTGGTGCAGTCACTGTGTACTTACATTACTGATCCTGAGTTACATCCTGTATTATACCCCAGAGATGCACTCACTATTCTGCTGGTGCAGTCACTGTGTACATACATTACATTACTGATCCTGAGTTACATCCTGTATTATACTCCAGAGCTGCACTCACTATTCTGCTGGTGCAGTCACTGTGTACATACATTACATAACTGATCCTGAGTTACATCCTGTATTATACCCCAGAGCTGCACTCACTATTCTGCTGGTGCAGTCACTGTGTACATACATTACATAACTGATCCTGAGTTACATCCTGTATTATACCCCAGAGATGCACTCACTATTCTGCTGGTGCAGTCACTGTGTACATACATTACATTACTGATCCTGAGTTACATCCTGTATTATACCCCAGAGCTGCACTCACTATTCTGCTGGTGCAGTCACTGTGTACATACATTACATTACTGATCCTGAGTTACATCCTGTATTATACTCCAGAGCTGCACTCACTATTCTGCTGGTGCAGTCACTGTGTATATACATTACATAACTGATCCTGAGTTACCTCCTGTATTATACTCCAGAGCTGCACTCACTATTCTGCTGGTGCAGTCACTGTGTATATACATTACATTACTGATCCTGAGTTGCATCCTGTATTATACCCCAGAGCTGCACTCACTATTCTGCTGGTGCAGTCACTGTGTACATACATTATATTACTGATCCTGAGTTACATCCTTTATTATACCCCAGAGCTGCAATCACTATTCTGCTGGTGCAGTCACTGTGCACATACATTACATTACTGATCCTGAGTTACATCCTGTATTATACCCCAGAGCTGCACTCACTATTCTGCTGGTGCAGTCACTGTGTACTTACATTACTGATCCTGAGTTACATCCTGTATTATACCCCAGAGATGCACTCACTATTCTGCTGGTGCAGTCACTGTGTACATACATTACATTACTGATCCTGAGTTACATCCTGTATTATACTCCAGAGCTGCACTCACTATTCTGCTGGTGCAGTCACTGTGTACATACATTACATAACTGATCCTGAGTTACATCCTGTATTATACCCCAGAGCTGCACTCACTATTCTGCTGGTGCAGTCACTGTGTACATACATTACATTACTGATCCTGAGTTACATCCTGTATTATACTCCAGAGCTGCACTCACTATTCTGCTGGTGCAGTCACTGTGTACATACATTACATAACTGATCCTGAGTTACATCCTGTATTATACCCCAGAGATGCACTCACTATTCTGCTGGTGCAGTCGCTGTGTACATACATTACATTACTGATCCTCAGTTACATCCTGTATTATACCCAAGAGCTGCACTCACTATTCTGCTGGTGCAGTCACTGTGCACATACATTACTGATCCTGAGTTACATCCTGTATTATACCCCAGAGCTGCACTCACTATTCTGCTGGTGCAGTCACTGTGCACATACATTACATTACTGATCCTGAGTTACCTCCTGTATTATACTCCAGAGCTGCACTCACTATTCTGCTGGTGCAGTCACTGTGTACATAAATTACATTACTGATCCTGAGTTACATCCTGTATTATACTCCAGAGCTGCACTCACTATTCTGCTGGTGCAGTCACTGTGTACATACATTACATTACTGATCCTGAGTTACATCCTGTATTATACCCCAGAGCTGCACTCACTATTCTGCTGGTGCAGTCACTGTGTACATAATAAAGATGTCAGTGAGATATATAATCAGTGCAGTACATGTGTATTTTACTGTACTTATTTGTATTAACAAGCTGGATGCTGGTGTTATTATTCTGGGAAGGGACCAATATCCATGGAGCTTCCCAAGCTATTAAAATCAGCCTGCAGCTGTCTGCTTCGCCTTTACTGGTCATTAAAATGGGTAGACCACCAAAAAGTGATGTGTGGTCCTCCCTACATTTAATAACCAGCAAAGGCTAAACAGACAGCTGCGAGCTGTTATTAATAGACTGGGAAAGGGCCATGGATATTCGCCCTCTCCTAGACAAAAACCACCAGCCCTCAGAAATGGTGCATCCATTAGATGCGCCATTTTCGGCGCTTAGCCTCAGCTCTTCCTACTCGCCTTGGTGTGGCAGTAAGTAATAAATTAGGGTTGCTGTCAGCTTTATAATGTCAGCTGACCCCCTAGGGACTGGTACCTTGAAAGACCCGGAGGGAGAAGACAGATGATGCAGGCTGGCTCTAGCAGGAGCAGACTGGTACGGCTGATACACAGGTTGGCATGACAAGTGCAGACGGGTCCAGCTGATGGATAGACTGTCACCAGGATCCAGCTGATGTACAGATTGGCATGGCAGGTGTATGCGGATGTGCAGACTGGCACAGCTGGTGCAGTCAGGTCCAACCGATAAAGAGACTGGCAAGGCTGGTGCGGGCGGGCCCAGCTGATATACATACTAGCAAGGCAAGTACTGGCAAGGAAGTTAGGGATTGACAGGTACTAGTGGGAACTATTGAACTGCGAACGCACTTGAGTGCAGGAAAGGAGACTGACACTGCCCACCTGCGTGCCCGCCCCCAGCCGTCAATGTGCTGAATGTCTGCGGCCAGTGCAACATGCTAGGGGGCCGCAGACATTCAGCCATGTCATTTTTTTTTAACCAAGTTTGCCCCCCTCAAAGAGGCAAGGCCCCAAGCCAATGGCTACCCTGTCTACCCCTTGTCCTGGAGCTGGTGTAGACAGTGAATCCAGCAGCAGAATACAGAGTGCAGCTCTGGGGTATAAATCCAGATGTAAGTCAGGATCAGTACAGGATAAATCGTGTAATGAGTGTAAACAGTGTTTCGATGTTAGGATTCTATCTACTGTATGTGGAAACTGTAACATGATGATGAAGGATTAAACTATTCAATGTGATCCCTTATAGGTTTATAGTAAATAAATAATTAATTTTACAGATGTCACTCGGGGCTGAAGCTAATTGTCTACATGAGTCTCGTGTCCTCAGTGTCGCTTGTTCAGTATGTTGCAATCTATTTTCGTGGTATTTCCAGACAACAGAGAAACGAGACAATGAGACAAAGAATAATGCAGGTTGCAGGAACTGGATCGTTCCCCGGGGCACTTTGAGAACTGAAGCCTTCCCTACAGATATTTTAATGTACACATATGTAGATTCCACTTTTACTACGCGATTAGTATCTTTACCGATAAATGAGAAATGCTGAAGCAACGACCACCAGAATGAATCCCTGAAAAGTCAATGACTTTTTCTGGGCTTGTTTCATAATCATAATATTATCATTCCGCATTACAGATGTGAACGGAGCCAAAGCCCAAACAGTCAATACATAGGTAATCCAAAAATACTATGACGCCAATCAAATGAGAAAAAATCTGCATAATGTTATTTTTTAAAATTTTTTCGATGCGAATGCCATATTGCAATCCGGTCAGCCATATAGAAGGTTTTGGTAAATTATAAATTTTTATTTCTTTTATATTTTATTGAAAACCAAAGTTCTCCAAACTTCTTCAAACAACTAATCAAATTGTCATAGATGATACCTTACCAGAATTTTGAACAATTCAAGTTTCTCGAAGAAGAAGTTTGATGGTCTAAGGAAGTTTCAGAATTGTTGAAGTTTTTCACATTCTAGACCGATACATTTTTTTGACTTCTCTGACTCCCAGAAAAAGATTGAGCGCCGTTGATTTGAAATGGTCAAGGCTTTGAGCATCCAGGTATCATAAAAATATAACATCTAATCCAAGAAGTCATAAAGCATTTAACAAGAACATTGTAGAAGACCAAGAATATTCCAGACGACCATTCCAAACACTTTTAAATATCTTCCGTCAATTTAACCAAAAACATTCTAGATGACCATTAAAAACACATTCATAGATCTTCAGCCATTTTACCCAGGAATATTCTAGGTGACCATTCCAAACACATTCATAGATCTTCAGCCATTTTACCCAGGAATATTCTAGGTGACCATTCCAAACACATTCATAGATCTTCAGCCATTTTACCCAGGAATATTCTAGGTGACCATTCCAAACACATTCATAGATCTTCAGCCATTTTACCCAGGAATATTCTAGGTGACCATTCCAAACACATTCATAGATCTTCAGCCATTTTAACCAGGAATATTCTAGGTGACCATTCCAAACACATTCATAGATCTTCAGCCATTTTACCCAAGAATATTCTAGATGACCATTCCAAACACATTCACAGATCTTCAGCCATTTTACCCAGGAATATTCTAGGTGACCATTCCAAACACATTCACAGATCTTCAGCCATTTTAACCAGGAATATTCCAGACGACCATTCCAAACACATTCATAGATCTTCAGCCATTTTACCCAGGAATATTCCAGACGACCATTCCAAACACATTCACAGATCTTCAGCCATTTTACCCAAGAATATTCTAGATGACCATTCCAAACACATTCACAGATCTTCAGCCATTTTACCCAGGAATATTCTAGGTGACCATTCCAAACACATTCATAGATCTTCAGCCATTTTACCCAGGAATATTCCAGACGACCATTCCAAACACATTCATAGATCTTCAGCCATTTTAACCAGGAATATTCTAGATGACCATTTCAAACACATTCATAGATCTTCAGCCATTTTACCCAGGAATATTCTAGATGACCATTCCAAACACATTCACAGATCTTCAGCCATTTTACCCAAGAATATTCTAGATAACCATTCCAAACACATTCATAGATCTTCAGCCATTTTACCCAGGAATATTCTAGGTGACCATTCCAAACACATTCATAGATCTTCAGCCATTTTACCCAGGAATATTCCAGACGACCATTCCAAACACATTCATAGATCTTCAGCCATTTTAACCAAGAATATTCTAGATGACCATTCCAAACACATTCATAGATCTTCAGCCATTTTACCCAGGAATATTCCAGACGACCATTCCAAACACATTCATAGATCTTCAGCCATTTTACCCAAGAATTTTCTAGATGACCATTCCAAACACATTCACAGATCTTCAGCCATTTTAACCAGGAATATTCCAGACGACCATTCCAAACACATTCATAGATCTTCAGCCATTTTACCCAGGAATATTCTAGGTGACCATTCCAAACACATTCATAGATCTTCAGCCATTTTACTTAGGAATATTCCAGATGACCATTCCAAACACTTTTATATATCTTCCGTCAATTTAACCAAAAATATTCTAGATGACCATTCCAAACACATTCATAGATCTTCAGCCATTTTACCCAGGAATATTCCAGACGACCGAAATTCCAAACACATTCATAGATCTTCAGCCATTTTACCCAGGAATATTCTAGGTGACCATTCCAAACACATTCACAGATCTTCAGCCATTTTAACCAGGAATATTCCAGACGACCATTCCAAACACTTTTATATATCTTCCGTCAATTTAACCAAAACTATTCTAGAAGACCATTCCAAACACATTCATATATCTTCAGCCATTTTACTCTCAACTCTTATTTCCTTCAGTCTAAGCAAAAAGGGAAAATAGAAGTGATTTAGGCAGGTAGACAATTCCTAGCCAAGCCAAGCATCCATTGTGATCCTATGAATCGAAGTTTGATGATTCTTTCCATAAATAACACAATTCTCATTCTGGATATAGAAAAGTAAACTCCATGTTCTTCAGAGATTATTCCACCGGTCATCCATGATGGTGGTGACAAACTTCTGGGTAATAAGCTATTATTGATGGACCCTTAAATTCTTCTCTGTACCAAAAATTCACAAGGGGAAGCAGAACTATAATTAGGTTTTCCAATAAGGCATTGATCCAAATGTAAAGTCGTCTACATCTGTATGACTGAAGAGAAACAACTGTGATGGTTTCGGGACCATTCACGTCAATTTCCAAGCGTTTCGATGGCAGGACATGAGTGAGTAGCCATGGAATCTTCAGGGACATTTGAGGACACTTTCCTCTTGTATCTGTAGTATCTACATCATGGGATGTCTAAATTTTCAGCTGAGCATATTCTGTTTCTTCAGTGTTTCTTGGAACATGTCTTGCTGGGAGCAGCTCCACCGAGCAGTAGAAAATGGAGTCTTCGGTCATCTCTACCTAAAAAAAAGTATTCATGTCTTAAAAAAAATATTTCAAGATGTAAACGCATTAGGTTTGGGCCATATATGTTTATCTCAGCCTGATGTTCCATAAACTAGTTCTGATTACCTTCCATCTTGAACAATCCATGTGTTCTCTATAAGTCCTCTTCTGGCCATTTTATCCTCAAATTAATGACTACTTTACTCTCTGTTTTCGGTAACATTGTCCTGCTTTACCTTTGGAATCACATCTTATTTCTCTATCACCAACACTTGTATAAAGATGGTTTGTGTTAATATTAGTTACCTAAATAGTGACTATGTCCAAGGTGGCTAACTTTTTTAACCAAGTAAGCCAAACGCAATGGGTAAAGGTACTAGTAAAGACCCTCACACAAATTATAAATACATGATAACAAGTTACACCATGGTAAATAACTGCAAAAATACCTATAATTCTACACATATTAAAACATTTAGCACATAATATTTTTTTATCAAAAAGCTCAAAAGTCATCCAACCATGACAAGGTGTACCCAGTCAGGATGGTCCCTAACCTTAGTGATTTACCTCTCGCTCTCTGTGTCTCTACCAGGGTCTCAAATGAAAATTGGCAGAGATAGGATCCATGATAGGATAGGATCCTATTCATTCACATTTCAGATTTTTTCAGGTATGAGAAAAGCTGACCAAGTTTCATCAGTGATTTTAGTCAAAGTTTCTGATTTTGGACTGGATCATGTTTAATTTTGGACTGGATCATATTGGATTTTGGACTGGATCATGTCTGATTTTGGACTGGATCATATCTGATTTTGGACTGGATCATGTCTAATTTTGGACTGCATTATCTCTGATTTAGGGCTGGATCATGTCTGATTTTGGACTGGATCATGTTTAATTTTGGACTGGCTTATGTTTGATTTTGGACTGGATCATGTCTAATTTTGGACTGGATCCTGTTTGACTTTGGACTGGATCATGTCTGTTTTTGGACTGGATCATGTCTAATTTTGGACTGGATCATGTCTAATTTTGGACTGGATCATGTCTAATTTTGGACTGGCTCATGTCTCATTTTGGACTGGATCATGTCTAATTTTGGACTGGATCATGTCTCATTTTGGACTGGATCATGTCTAATTTTGGACTGGATCATGTTTAGTTTTGGACTTGCGCATGTCTGATTTTGGACTGGCGCATGTCTGATTTTGGACTGGATCATGTCTGATTTTGGACTGGCGCATGTCTGATTTTGGACTGGATCATGTCTGATTTTGGACTGGGTCATGTCTGATTTTGGACTGGATCATGTCTGATTTTGGACTGGATCATGTCTGATTTTGGACTGGATCATGTCTGATTTTGGACTGGATCATGTCTAATTTTGGACTGGATCATGTTTAATTTTGGACTTGCGCATGTCTGATTTTGGACTGGATCATGTCTGATTTTGGACTGGGTCAAGTCTGATTTTGGACTGGCGCATGTCTGATTTTGGACTGGATCATGTCTGATTTTGGACTGGGTCAAGTCTGATTTTGGACTGGATCATGTCTAATTTTGGACTGGGTCATGTCTGATTTTGGACTGGATCATGTCTGATTTTAGACTGGATCATGTCTGATTTTGGACTGGATCATGTCTGATTTTGGACTGGATCATGTCTAATTTTGGACTGTATCATGTCTGATTTTGGATCCTTTTATTCTTGGCGAGATAAGCCACCGCCAGAGGACTCTGTCAGCAGACCTCTCCTAGAGAACACAGGAGGGCTCACCAAAGAGTAGCGGAGATAACTGACAGCTGAAAGCATTGTTCATTCAACAGCAATGTATTGTGCATGGGGCTCCTTAGATTACATCTACAGGATGGCAATCAGGCTCTGCAAAATCACCCTGCGCCATTGTGTACTTACTTTGTCCCGACGGCTATTTCTTTCTTTTCCATTGTTATTTTCTCCCAATATTTGATTACTGTAACATGAGTATAATATCACGGTCCATTAAACAGTTACCCAAGTTTGTGCAGAATTTGTTATTGATCATAAAATACAGGTAAAACACAGATTAAAGTCGTTACATATTGTTGTATTTTCCTTGTCACATAGTAATAAAAAAAAAGTATTGAATTCACACTGCGGTGGTCCTCAATGTTGATCTCCGGTCATCAGGGGTGGACCAACCTCTCTGCTCCAATAAATATTCATATTGACAGATCGTATTCCCTTACTTTGGTTATTAAATCCAGGACCATGATGTTTTCCTACAGAAAAGCCCAATCATCAAATTTGAGGTTAGAGCATACCGTGTTCTTGGAGAGTCTTGTTTTGGAACATCAGCAATGTTTTCATACAAAATATTATCCATCATTATCTTCTCTGTAACCTGTACGGATGAGGATCGTTGGTTAGGAACGAATTAATGATTGAATGCTTTCATTCATATTCGACAAATAAATATTGTCATTAAAATAGGAATAAACCGAACAGTCAAAGAAACATATTTCTATGAGCTAGTTGGACAATGTGGCGGGTGACACCACTCCAATCAACCTGTTTCACAGAAGGGGCTTTAGCATAAGGTGGCCCTCCTCTTGAGAAAGCACATCATGCGAAACATGCATTGCAATGTTTATGGTGGTCTCCATACTACACATAATAAGGATAAGCAGTGACATATCGGTTTCAGATACCTTTTATACACCTGATCCTTCCTTTCATATATATCAGCACTATTCTGTGGATATATATGGTAGCCCTTTGTTATTGTTACATCTGCCCCTGTGGATAATGCTTTTTATGGGGTACAATCTCGTTTTTGCTTGATTCTCTCTAGAGACCCTATGTGTTTTACTACATGTACTTTTAACTTTTCTTAATAAAATTGTTTTATATTTTATATGCGTGAGTGGTTTTGGGAATACCTTCAGTATCCATATGTAGATATTATTAATGTATTTGTATGTGTGAAAAGAAGGAAAACTTGTGGATATTAGGATGGATAGCTAGCTTTGTGGACTTCTAAGAAGAGATACATTCCAGCACTGACCAACTGTTGTAGCCTTTATCCACAGCCATCCACCTCCATATAGTTCCAAGTGCGTTACATCTAGAAGTTTTCTATTTCCTCTGCAGTGTCTCCAAAGTTCTTTTTTATTATCAGTCTGTCTTAGGGGAGTAAATCAGAAAAAAACTATCAAATAAAGTGAGATGGGGACAGAGAAAGACCCTCGAATGTCGACCACTTGAGAGGAATGTGTTTATTGGAAGTCCAAAGGTCATAGAATCATAGAATGTTAGATTTGGAAGGGATCTAAAGTCTCATTGTGTCCAACCCCCGGCTCAATGCAGGATTTACCTAAACCATCTCAGACAGATGTCTGTCCAGCCTCTGTTCCAAGACTTTCATTGAAGGAGAACTCACCACAGATAGATAGATAGATAGATAGATAGATAGATAGATAGATAGATAGAATGTTAGATTTGGCAGGGATCTCAAGCGTCATCGTGTCCAACCACCTGCTCAATGCAGGATTTACCTAAACCATCTCAGAGAGATGTCTGTCCAGCCTCTGTTCCAAGACTTCCATTGAAGGAGAACTCACCACAGATAGATAGATAGATAGATACATAGATACATAGATAGATAATAGATAGATAGATAGATAATAGATAGATGATAGATAGATAGATAGATAGATAGATAGATAGATAGATAGATAGATAGATAGATAATAGATAGATAGATAGATAATAGATAGATAATAGATAGATAGATAATAGATAGATAATAGATAGATAATAGATAGACAATAGATAGATACATGATAGATAGATAGATAGATAGATAGATAGATAATAGATAGATAGATAGATAGATAGATAGATAATAGATAGATAGATAATAGACAGATAATAGATAGATAGATAGATAGATAGATAGATAGATAGATAGATAGATAGATAGATAGATAGATAGATAGAATGTTAGATTTGGCAGGGATCTAAAGCGTCATCGTGTCCAACCCCCGGCTCAATGCAGGATTTACCTAAACCATCTCAGACAGATGTCTGTCCAGCCTCTGTTCCAAGACTTTCATTGAAGGAGAACTCACCACAGATAGATAGATAGATAGATAGATAGATAGATAGATACATAGATAGATAGATAGATAGATAGATAGATAATGTAAAAAAATGGAACAGCATCAAATACTACCTTACAAGACATGCAGAGCTCTTCCGACCAGCAATCCAATGGTCATAAATAATAAATTCAAAAAAAGGAAAAGCAGCACAAAATTCAATTCTTTTTGTGCTGCTTTTCCTTTTTTTGAATTTATTAGATAGATAGATAGATAGATAGATAGATAGATAGATTTGGTAGGGATCTCAAGAATAGCTGTGTCTAACACCAGCTCAATGCAGGATTCGCTAAACCATCTCAGACATATGTCTGTCCAGCCTTTGTTTGAAGACTTCCATTGAAATAGAACTCACCAAGTCATGTGTCAGTCTGTTATACTCATTGATTACCATCACTAATCCATCAACCATCTAAAGGTCCCCAGTTTGGTTATAAAGGTTGTCCAACAATGGAAGTCATTGAAACTAAAGTCTATGGGCTTTACAGTGAAAGCAGAGTATGGCACTTGGCATTTATATTGACCACAAAGATGTGGAACAGTGTGGCGCAAAGCATGTTCAACCATTGCTCTTCATCATTGTGGTCGTGCATTTGGGAGGAAGTGGTGAGCCAGGACACCCATTCTGGTTCTTCTCTGTACCACGTGCACTTTATTTGATACCTTCTTCTGGTTTGAAACTCCGAGACAGAAGTTGTTTGCCTACACGAAGAAACTTGATGACATTGTGGAGGAATTGCGTCCTCCTAGATATAAAGTACTTTGTGTGTTAATTGTAGGTGGAAATCTGGTGCTAGACTCGGAGAAGGTAAGTAGTACTCAGGAAGCACGTGACATCAAGTTTTCTAAAAAGAGGACAACCCATTTCATAATAAATAAGATTTTACATACAAATAACAAGGTGAGACAAATGTATTTGGGGTATGTTTCTTAAAAAAATAAATAAATGTGTGTGTGTGTGTGTGTGTGTGTGTGTGTGTGTGTGTGTGTGTGTGTGTGAATACCTTATCGCTGTCCTGAGTCCTTTTCTCCTTTCCATGAGCTAATGTTCTACTTCTTCTTCTAAGAAAAAAAGATATTTTGTTTTACGGCAGGTGATGACATTTTTAGGACCTACAAAGGGAAAGGGAGAAGGAAAAAGCAAGCGTGAATGAGGAAGGGAGAGAGTAAGGGCATAAGGAAGGGAGAAAAAGGAAAAGGTAATGGGATAGGGAAAAAGAGAAAGAGAAAGGATAAATTTGGCTGGGCGAAGAAAGATCACAGTGTTAGTAAAGAAAGAAAAAATGATGATACTTTGACATGTAGGACAGTGGTCGCCAACTACAATCCTCAAGAGCCACCAACAGATCACGTTTTCAGGAGTTTTTTTTAGTATTGAGGTGATGACAAGATACAGAATATACAGCAGATAACAGGACTACAACTGATATCACAGCTCACCTCCTCCTCTTTCTGTACAATGACTGATAATACCTCTATATAGACTAGATAGCACAGAATACACTCTATATATCGTTGTATGGGCCAATGCTTGGGTGAGGGTCTTAAAATAGGCTGGTAGCAAAGTAGCATCATAATATGTGATGTCACAGCTCACCATCTCCTCCTCCTGTACAATGACTGATAACACTTCTATATACAGTAGATAACACAGGATCCACCATTCACAATAAGGGATATCACAGCTCACCTCCTCCTCCTGTACAATGACTGATAACACTTCTATATACAGTAGATAACACAGGATCCACCATTCACAATAGGTGATATCACAGCCCACCTCCTCCTCGTGAACAATGACTGATAACACCTTTATAAACAGTAGATAACACAGGATCCACCATTCAAAATACATGATATCACAGCTCACCTCCTCCCCCTGTACAATGACTGATAACACCTCTATATACAGTAGATAACACAGGATCCACCATTCACAATAGGTGATGTCACAGCTCACCTCCTCCTTCTGTACAGTGACTGATAACACCTCTATATACAGTAGATAATACAGGATCCACCATTCACAATAGGTAATGTCACAGCTCACCTCCTCCTCCTGTACAATGACTGATAACACCTCTATATACAGTAGATAAGACAGGATCCACCATTCACATTAGGTGATGTCACAGCTCACCTCTTCCTGTACAATGACTGATTACACCTCTATATAGAGTAGATAACACAGGATCCACCATTCACAATATGTGATGTCACAGCTCACCACCTACTCCTGTACAATGACTGATAACACCTCTATATACAGTAGATAACAGGATCCACCATTCACAATAGATGATGTCACAGCTCACCTCCTCCTCCTGTACAATGACTGATAACACCTCTATATACAGTAGATAGCACAGGATCCACCATTCACATTAGGTGATGTCACAGCTCACCTCCTCCTCCTGTACAATGACTGATAACACATCTATATACAGTAGATAACACAGGATCCACCATTCACAATAGGTGATGTCACAGCTCACCTCCTCCTCCTGTACAATGACTGATAACACCTCTATATACAGTAGATAACACAGGATCCACCATTCACAACAGGTGATGTCACAGCTCACCTCCTCCTCCTGTACAATGACTGATAACACCTCTATATACAGTAGATAACACAGGATCCACCATTCACAACAGGTGATGTCACAGCTCACCTCCTACTCTTGTACAATGACTGATAACACCTTTATATACAGTAGATTACACAGGATCCACCATTCACAATAGGTGATGTCACAGCTCACCTCCTCCTCCTGTACAATGACTGATAACATCTCTATATACAGTAGATAACACAGGATCCACCATTCACAATAGGTGATGTCACAGCTCACCTCCTCCTCCTGTACAATGACTGATAACACCTCTATATACAGTAGATTACACAGGATCCACCATTCACAATAGGTGATGTCACAGCTCACCTCCTCCTCCTGTACAATGACTGATAACACCTCTATATACAGTAGATAACACCGGATCCACCATTCACAATAGGTGATGTCACAGCTCACCTCCTTCTCCTGTACAATGACTGATAACACCTCTATATACAGTAGATAACACCGGATCCACCATTCACAATAGGTGATGTCACAGCTCACCTCCTCCTCCTGTACAATGAGTGATAACATCTCTATATACAGTAGATTACACAGGATCCACCATTCACAATAGGTGATGTCACAGCTCACCTCCTCCTCCTGTACAATGACTGATAACACCTCTATATACAGTAGATAACACAGGATCCACCATTCACAATAGGTGATGTCACAGCTCACCTCCTCCTCCTGTACAATGACTGATAACACCTCTATATACAGTAGATAACACAGGATCCACCATTCACAACAGGTGATGTCACAGCTCACCTCCTCCTCTTGTACAATGACTGATAACACCTCTATATACAGTAGATAACACAGGATCCACCATTCACAATAGGTGATGTCACAGCTCACCTCCTCCTCCTGTACAATGACTGATAACACCTCTATATACAGTAGATTACACAGGATCCACCATTCACAATAGGTGATGTCACAGCTCACCTCCTCCTCCTGTACAATGACTGATAACACCTCTATATACAGTAGATAACACAGGATCCACCATTCACAACAGGTGATGTCACAGCTCACCTCCTCCTCTTGTACAATGACTGATAACACCTCTATATACAGTAGATTACACAGGATCCACCATTCACAATAGGTGATGTCACAGCTCACCTCCTCCTCCTGTACAATGACTGATAACATCTCTATATACAGTAGATAACACAGGATCCACCATTCACAATAGGTGATGTCACAGCTCACCTCCTCCTCCTGTACAATGACTGATAACATCTCTATATACAGTAGATAACACAGGATCCACCATTCACAATAGGTGATGTCACAGCTCACCTCCTCCTCCTGTACAATGACTGATAACACCTCTATATACAGTAGATTACACAGGATCCACCATTCACAATAGGTGATGTCACAGCTCACCTCCTCCTCCTGTACAATGACTGATAACACCTCTATATACAGTAGATTACACAGGATCCACCATTCACAATAGGTGATGTCACAGCTCACCTCCTCCTCCTGTACAATGACTGATAACACCTCTATATACAGTAGATTACACAGGATCCACCATTCACAATAGGTGATGTCACAGCTCACCTCCTCCTCCTGTACAATGACTGATAACACCTCTATATACAGTAGATAACACTGGATCCACCATTCACAATAGGTGATGTCACAGCTCACCTCCTCCTCCTGTACAATGACTGATAACATCTCTATATACAGTAGATAACACAGGATCCACCATTCACAATAGATGATGTCACAGCTCACCTCCTCCTCCTGTACAATGACTGATAACACCTCTATATACAGTAGATAACACAGGATCCACCATTCACAATAGGTGATGTCACAGCTCACCTCCTCCTCCTGTACAATGAGTGATAACATCTCTATATACAGTAGATAACACAGGATCCACCATTCACAATAGGTGATATCACAGCTCACCTCCTCCTCCTGTACAATGACTGATAACACCTCTATATACAGTAGATAACACAGGATCCACCATTCACAATAGGTGATGTCACATCTCACCTCCTCCTCCTGTACAATGACTGATAACACCTCTATATACAGTAGATAACACAGGATCCACCATTCACAATAGGTGATGTCACAGCTCACCTCCTCCTCCTGTACAATGACTGATAACATCTCTATATACAGTAGATAACACAAGATCTACAGGGTCCTCGCTCCTCCTGTAACTGGTGAACTGGATGTTACTTTGTATTTTCTTTATTGTGTGTTTATTATTGAAAAGTGCTGCGGAAAATGTTGGAGCTATAGAAATAAAATTATTATTATGAGGTGAAATTACTGTTGTAAACATTCTGCCTGATACGTTGTTATCATATTTTTGCGCCTATTTTTTCCGCAGATTACCTTTTTATGATGCAGAAAATAGCTGCCAGAACTATTATAGCCAAAGCCAACAATCCAAATGTTCCTCCAATTATCAAAATGTTTTCAGAGTTTTGTTTTTTGTCATCTGTCAAAAAAAAAATAAAATTGCAAAATGAGGTCAGACTTCCACAGTAGCGATTGAGCTCATCTCTATTTATATTCATCTTTATTCAGAATTATTCCACGGTGAGAGAAGAAAACAACATGGGGAGCAGAGACTTGTGTGACCACCTGTGATGTGCAGGTCGTGGCAGCCACCTGGTGGAGGAACATGTGGCCTTCAGGACATTGAGGAGTTTGATGACCTAAGGAGAAGATTTTAGATAAATTCTATTCTTGTGAGCAGCTCATTGGTTTACGAAAAACTTCTGCGGCCAAGGAAAAAGTAAAATTAGTGGTTGTTTCAAGCAACGTTACCTAAATCAATTGTGCAAAAAACCTCTACAATCTATCTTTTCCGAGAACTTGGCTTATTCTCCACTTCTTCTCTGAAAAAAATGCTTGGTCAAAAGAGGACGATCTACGAACACACTGAGGGATCAGGTTACAGCTGCCCATTGAAGTGTAGTGTGATGTGGAGGGGAGGACCCCAGTGACAGACATTAAGTAATACAGACAGCTCCTTTCTAGTAAGGGTTTTGTCTCCCCCAGATCTTTATAATGTCCTCCAACCTCCTGCTGCTTCTGAACATAAGATACAAAAATACGGGAGAGTAGGTATCCCTCATATCACTCGGTATTGTGTATGGGAGACATCATAATTTCCAATCATGAATATACACTGCTCAAAAAAAAAACAGAATATAACTCCAAGTAAATCAAACTTCTGTGAAATCAGACTGTCCACTTAGGAAGCAACACTGATTGACAATCAATTTCACATGCTGTTGTGCAAATGGAATAGACAGCATATGGAAATTATTGGCAATTATCAAGACCCCATCAATAAAGGAGTGGTTCTGCAGGTGGGGACCACAGACAACATCTCAGTACCAATGCTTTCTGGCTGATTTTTTGGTCACTTTTGAATGTTGGTTGTGCTTTCACAGTCGTGGTAGCATGAGACGGACTCTACAACCCACACAAGTGGCTCAGGTAGTGCAGCTCATCCAGGATGGCACATCAATGCGAGCTGTGGCAAGAAGGTTTGCTGTGTCTGCCAGCGTAATGTCCAGAGGCTGGAGGTGCTACCAGGAGCTGTGGAGCGGGCTGTAGGAGGGCAACAACCCAACAGAAGGATTGCTACCTCAGCCTTTATGCAAGAAGGAACAGGAGGAGCACTGCCAGTGCCCAGCAAAATGACCTCCAGCAGGCCACAAATGTGCATGTTTCTGCACAAATGGTTAGAAAGCGACTCCATGAGGATGGTCTGAGTGCCCGATGTCCACAGATAGGGGTTGTGCTCATAGCCCAACACCGTGCAAGACGCTTGGCATTTGCCACAGAACATCTGGATTGGCAAATTTGCCATTGGCGCCCTGTGCTCTTCAGAGATGAAAGCAGGTTCTTACTGAGCACATCTGACAGACGTGATAGAGCCTGGAGACGCCGTGGAGAGCGATCTGCTGCCTGCAACATCCTTCAGCATGACCGGTTTGGCAGTGGGTCAGTAATGGTGTGGGGTGGCATTTCTTAGGAGGGCCGCACAGCCCTCCATGTGCTCGCCAGAGGTAGCCTGACTGCCATTAGGTACCGAGATGAGATCCTCAGACCCCTTGTGTGACGATATGCTGGTGCGGTTGGCCCTGGGTTCCTCCTAATGCAGGACAATGCCAGACCTCATGTGGCTGGAGTGTGTCAGCAGTTCCTGCAAGATGAAGGCATTGAAGCTATGGACTGGCCCGCCCGTTCCCCAGACCTGAATCCGATTGAACACATCTGGGACATCATGTCTCGCTCCATCCACCAACGTCACGTTGCACCACAGACTGTCCAGGAGTTGGTGGATGCTTTAGTCCAGGTCTGGGAGGAGATTCCTCAGGAGACCATCCACCGCCTCATCAGGAGCATGTCCAGGCATTGTAGGGAGGTCATGCAGGCACGTGGAGGCCACACACACTAATGAGCATAATTTTCTTGTTCTGAGGCATTTCAACTGAAGTTGGACCAGCCTGTAATTTGATTTTCCACTTTGATTTTGAGCATCGTTCCAAATCCAGGCCTCCATTGGTTAATAAATTTGATTTCCATTGATTTTTGTGTTATTTTATTGTCAGCACATTCAACTTTGTACAGAACAAAGTATTTAATGAGAATATTTCATTCATTCAGATCTAGGATGTATTATTTGAGTGTTCCCTTTATTTTTTTGAGCAGTGTATAACAACTGACAACCAGAGATTGAGCCTACAAATGGGAAAACTGGTGGATAATGGCCAAAAATAGTGTCACAAAGAACAGTTCCCTAACATGACTGACACTGGACGCCATATCATAAAACACCTGGTGGAACCCAAAGTTCATTTATGAAACTGAGCAACCAAGGATTTTAAAATCTAGCACTGAGTCCTTATATATGGCCCCAAGGGTGTGAACCTTCACGGTACATTGGAGCCTTTCTGGGGCATCCACCAAAAGTACTTTCTCTAAGGCCAGGACCCACTTGCGAGTTCAATGCGAGAAACTCGCGCGAGTCTTTCGCATCAAGTCCCGGCAGTGCTGCCGGAACTCGGGTCCGGAGTTTGCGACAGTGCGGGGACTTGATGCGAGAGACTCGCGCAAGTTTGTTCCCGGCCTAATACTCACATTGATTGGTAAAGGAGAACATGGATGAGTTTTGGGTTCCAACATCATTGGTTGCTGAACAGATATAAGTGTCCGAAGTCAAGTTAAACACTGTTATGTTTTCACCGATTCCGGCTAATGTCTTCTTTTCACCTTTGTACCACGTGTAGTTGGTTTTGGATGGATTGCCATGACTTGTGCACTGTAAAGTGATATCATCACCTTCCTTTGTTTGGACTCTAATAGTTACATTCTTTGGCTTATCTGTTGGAACAAAAGAAAAATTTTATAATCCCACAATTGCTAGTTTTTGTCTCTATCAAAATGTTTTTCAGGAAAATTGTACAAGGCAGGAAATAGTATTATTAGATACATACCTCCAGTTCTCTAGTGCAGCTGCTTTAGAGCTCCCCGACAGTCTTTGTTTGCTTGGTTGCAGATGCAACAAGTCATCTACACATGTGACCGCTGCAGCCAATTACTAGTCTCAGTGGTGTACAGCACAAGTGGGTAATTGGTTGCAGTTGACATGTGGATAGATGGGACAGTGATGGAAACAGACAGGAGAGGCCACTGTGCAACAACACTACATGTGTCCTTCGAAGTTCAAAAGCTCATCATAATGAACCCTTTTAAATGCTTCTTTGGAGGTGGTGGCAGATTTAAAGCTGCAATGCTCCTCTGGGAAATATGCAAAGTGTCTCTTCAGAGAGGAAGAGGACTAGAACTCTAGTGCCACCTACTGGATTTGCAAACAGAAACACAGTGTCTGCAAATTGAGCTTCTGGTTTGGCTTGTCATGTGACAAGGCTCGTTAAAGGGTCAACATTGACTTTTAGAATTGCTACTTCCAATTGGTGGCACTAGAGTTCTAGTCCTCTTCCTCTCTGAAGAGACAATTTGCAAACCTGCACAATAAATCCTTTAAAGTAGTCTTCCGTTTGGTTCCTGAGGTTTTTGTCCTGACGAAGAGGTCCTGTTTGAGCTCGAAATGCTTTGACTCTTAAAAACCTGTAGAATAAATCCTTCCAGGTATTTTTTGGTTTGGATCCTTCATCAGTAAAGCTTTGTACGACAACTCATTCCCATCTTCATTTCCAAGTTGGTCCTTTTGCGACTGATATACATGTGTTTTTAACGTTGCTTCTGTGCAACCTTATCAGGTGAGTTATTTTCATTTCTGTGATAACCCTGGTATATCGGATTAGACCCTATTGCACTTTTGCGTTCCCCAGTTCTTTTCTTTTTACTCTTGAGATGGGACATCATAAGAGCAGTCAATGAAGAAGGGACTACCGGAATGGAGTGGGATATAACTCTTAAGTACATCATCCTTTCTTGATTTACAGCATTTTTATTATATTTGCACAATTTTTTAATAATTGACAGAAAACTCAAGATACATTTTTCCAGAATTTCTAGTGTATTTTAAACTCCATGTTTTACCATGTGTCCTCAAGGGTTAGGGTTTTGGGGGTTATGAGAATTGTTGATTTGTAGCCCAGTGGTTAAACCATGTGAAACTCCCACAATCCAGCACCTTTAGTCACTGACACCAGCCATTAATGCAATGAATCTCATGCTGGGTCTTGGATGTTGGGATGCCAGGATCAGAGGACCTCTAAGGCAAACACATTGTACCCAATGCTAGTTCCCGTGCTTGGCTTGTATTCGGTTGCCAATTTTTTTTGTAGACTCATGATTCAAGCTTACTTATTGGACTTTGGACTTCCAGATTTTTTCACTCCTCACTGTGTATGGAATACCCAGCTGTTCTTTATCACTATTACTGACCCTCATATATTCTGCTCTGCTTGACCTGTTGCCTTGCTCTTCTCTCTATCATCTAGCTACCTAACTCCTGCCGTCAACTTCTGGACTTCTTGACCATGTTTCTTCTCCAATTTCTTAGTTATGCAATACTCATTTAAATAGGTTTAATTTTTAGCTTGTTGTTGTTACTAAGTATCTGTGACTTCTATATCTTTTGCGTTTGATTACAACCAAGTTAATTATTTTCAAAAGAAAAAAAACTCTGGACCAGCCAGAGGCAAATAAGATCTGGTCAAGCCAAGGATCTTGACAACATTGGAAAGGGAGGTCAAATGGAACGCGCATCGTCTCCCAGTACTTGCAAAAATTTTGGTCATGCAACAAAAACTTACTGATTGTTTCTCAAGTGTTGTAACTAACTACTGCAACTACTTCCTTGTGAAAAAAAAATGTAAACAGAATGTTCCACCATTACTCCAGTAACAGTGGATGATCCACCATTACAGGTGTCCCTTGTAATAATATTGCATTTTTTTTAAGGTTGGTTATTGTTCCTATGCTTACATGTGCACCTCCGACCTATTCTACATACATTACATTAAGGAAATTTCTCAAATTTCTGGATTGATCTTTTGGATCTTAAATCTCTACTTTGGGTGATCTCTAACTTTTTTGTTAGAAAAACTCCCAGGTACTGGCTACGATTAAGCAGGATATTGAGTTGAATTCTCAATTATGAAATATTCTGTACAGTTGTAAGTTACTTACATTGAATATCCAGACTTACAGATTGGGTTGAGATTTTCCTATTTGGAAAAGTGACCGTACATGTAAGTTGTGTTTTATAATCTCTGTATGAAGGAATGAATTTAATGGTAGACTTCATTCTCCAAACTCCTCGATCCAGATCCTCATGGCTCATGGTCAAGTCCAAGTCAGGTTTATTCCATGTAATATTTGGGGGGCTTGAAGCACAGGTGTGAGTTACTGAACATATGATGCTGACTGATTCCTCCTCTTTCATGTGGTCAGGTCCATTAATTATTGGACTAGGTGGAGCTTCTGAAAGAAACGGGTTGAGACAAAGTAAACATGAGTCCAGTAAAGAGTGATTTATGGTCTGACCTTGGGCAAATATCTTAACTGTGTATTGAACTTACCTTAATGTGCTCTGGGGTCCCTCCAAAGCCCATAATATGAGAACAGTAGCAGTTAAAAAGTTTACAAAATAGTATACTCACTTTGTCACTCACTTGTCCCATAGCTTTATGGCTGGTCTAAGATGGCTTCCTCCAGCTCCAGTCTCTTATTTGTTTTCCTCTAATCTTGCACTTGCACTTCCTCTAATCTTGCACTTTTTGCATTGAGTGAGCCTTGATCAATGGACCTTGCCACGTTCTGACATCACAGCGTCCTGCTGTGCATTGCTAGAGCTTACTCATTGCAGGACGCACCTATGCAGAGTGGAGAAAGACCAGAAGATCCTGGAACCAGAGGAAGCCAGGGTAGGACCAGTAAGGAAGCTGCAGAACAAGACAGAAGAGTGGTGATGTGATGAAACTACAGAATTTTGATTATTAACCCCTTTCACAGCTGGCACCATTTTGCTACATTCCGAAAAGCAAATAAAAAGAAAATAAGATTCCAAATTTTTGTAAAATTTGAGACAGATTCAATTCAGTTCTCTCTACCGGTCATAAAGAATAGTAATTATAAAACGATTCAGAGCCACCCTTTAGGTTAAGTTCACAAGGTGCATTTTTGCTAAGCTTTTTTTTTTCTTTTGCGTTTTTATGCAAATTGAAAGCTGCTTTTAACCGCACCAGCACAAGCTAAGAGATTTCTAAAATCTCATGCATGTGCTTGTTTTTTTTTATCCTGACTGATTTGAAAAGACTGCTGCATTTTTTAAATCTGCAGCACGTCAATTCTTTTAGCATTTTTTTCACAGATAGAAAGCGACGAGCGAAAACGCAGCAAAAACATTGCCATTAGATTTTGAAGCAATCGGTTTTTGGTGAAAAAACACTGTTAGAGCAGGATATGAAACCCATTTATTTTTAACATTTTACCAAGTTTAACCCGTAATGTCTTGATATGCTTACATGAGCATGGATGTTAGTATTATTACAGTTTAATCAGTCATATATGTTAAAGTAAATAATGCCCTACCAACTCAATGCGCGATCAACGTGTAAAAGTAAACAATGCCCTACCAACTCAATGTTAGATCAATGTGTAAAAGTAAACAAAGCCCTACCAACTCAATGCTCGATCAATGCATAAAAGTAAACAATGCCCTACCAACTCAATGTTAGATCAATGTGTAAAAGTAAACAATGCCCTACCAACTCAATGCTCGATCAATGCATAAAAGTAAACAATGCCCTACCAACTCAATGTTAGATCAATGTGTAAAAGTAAACAAAGCCCTACCAACTCAATGCCCAATCAATGAATAAAAGTAAATAAAGCTAGTGATGAGCGAATACACTCGTTACTCGAGATTTCTCGAGCATGCTTGGGTGTTCTATGAGTGTTTTTTAGTTCTTGGAGTTTTTGTTTTTAGCACTGCAGCTGAATGATTTACATCTGTTAGCCAGCATAAGTACATGTGGGGATTCCCTAGCAACCAGGCAACCCCCACACGCACTTATGCTGGCTAACAGATGTAAATCATTCAGCTGCGGCACTAAAAACTAAAACTCCGAGCACTAAAACATACTCGGAGGATCCCCGAGCATGCTCGAGAAATCTCAAGTAACGAGTATATTCGCTCATCACTAAACAAAGCCCTACCAACTCAATGCTCAATCAAGGTATAAAAGTAAACAATGCCCTAGCAACTCAATGCTTGATCAATGTATAAAAGTAAACAAAGCCCTACCAACTCAATGCCCAATCAATGTATAAAAGTAAACAAAGCTTTACCAACTCATTGCTCGATCGGTGTGTAAAGTAAACAACGCCGTACCAACTCAATGCATGATCAATATATAAAAGTAAGCAAAGCCCTAGCAACTCAATGCTTGATCAATATATAAAAGTAAACAAAGACCTACCAACTCAATGCTCCATCAGTGTGTAAACTAAACAATGCCCTACCAAATCAATGCGTGATCAATGTATAAAAGTAAACAAAGCCCTACCAACTCAATACCCAATCAATGTATAAAAGTAAACAAAGCCCTACCAACTCAACGCTCGATCAATGTGTAAAAGTAAACAATACCCTAGCAACTCAATGCTTGATCAATTTATAAAAGTAAACAAAGCCCTACCAACTCAATGCTCGATCAGTGTGTAAAGTAAACAATGTCCTACAAACTCAATGCGTGATCAATGTATAAATGTAAACAAAGCCCTACTAACTCAATGCCTAATCAATGTATAAAAGTAAACAAAGCCCTACCAACTCAATGCTTGATCAATGTATAAAAGTAAACAAAGCCCTAACAAATCAATGCTCGATCAATGTATAAAAGTAAACAAAGCCCTACCAACTCACGGCCCAATCAATGTATAAAAGTAAACAAAGCCCTACCAACTCAATGCTTGATCAATGTATAAAAGTAAGCAAAGCCCTACCAACTCAATGCTCCATAAGTGTGTAAAGTAAACAATGCCCTACCAACTCAATGCCTGATCTATGTGTAAAAGTAAACAATGTGCTACCACCTCAATGCCCGATCTAGGTATAAAACTAAACAATGCCCTACCAACTCAAGGCCCAATCAATGTATAAAAGTAAACAAAGCCCTACCAACTCAATGCCTAATCAATATATAAAAGTAAACAAAGCCCTAGCAACTCAATGCTTGATCAATATATAAAAGTAAACAAAGCCCTACCAACTCAATGCCCAATCAATGTATAAAAGTAAACAAATACCTACCAACTCAATGCTCCATCAGTGTGTAAACTAAACAATGCCCCACCAAATTAATGCTTGATCAATGTATAAAAGTAAACAAAGCCCTACCAACTCAATGCTTGATCAGCGTGTAAAGTAAACAATGTCCTACCAACTCAATGCGTGATCAATGTATAAATGTAAACAAAGCCCTACTAACTAAATGCCTAATCAATGTATAAAAGTAAACAAAGCCCTACCAACTCAATGCTTGATCAATGTATAAAAGTAAACAAAGCCCTACCAACTCAATGCTCGATCAATGTGTAAAAGTAAACAATGCCCTAGCAACTCAATGCTCCATAAGTGTGTAAAGTAAACAATGCCCTACCAACTCAATGCCTGATCTATGTGTAAAAGTAAACAATGTGCTACCACCTCAATGCCCGATCTAGGTATAAAACTAAACAATGCCCTACCAACTCAAGGCCCAATCAATGTATAAAAGTAAACAAAGCCCTACCAACTCAATGCTTGATCAATGTATAAAAGTAAACAATACACTACCTACTCAATACCTGATCTTTGTGTAAAAGTGAACAATGTCTTACCAACTCAATGCCCAATCAATGTGTGAAAGCAAACAATGTCCTACCAACTCAATACCTGATAAATGTGGAAAAGTAAACCATGCCCCACAAACACAATGCTCAATCAATGTATGAAAGTAAACAAAGCCCTACCAACTCAATGCTGGATCAATGTGTAAAAGTAATGCCTAACCAATTCAACTCCCCCCACTGTTTTTACATATGCAGTTGTGTATTTATTTCATGAACTCATACGAGCCTTTTTGGTCAGAATAGTCACTATTTTTTTCAGACATTTTTTTTTCTTCCTGTAAATAGTTTCATCAAATTGCCTTTTTTTTCCAAAAAATGTTTTATGGTTTCACATACACCTTGCATCTGGCCTTACAGTTTGTATTGCTCAAGCTTGCATGGTGGAAACAAAGCTGAATTTTGGGATACTGAAAAATGCAACAACAAAATGCAGCAAAAAGGCAGCAAAACCTGCTTTTTGTCTGCAGCTATTTTTTTTTTTACTGCCAAGAGATCAGGTTTTGTCTGCAGAAAAAAAGCAACGTGTGAACATAACCTATTTGGCTATCAGTGTTTCAGAGAAGGAATTTATGCCCAGGTTTTAAAGAATGCCCAATTTACCTATGATATAGAGTCTGCAGAATCTTTCATTATTGATGTGATAGGAGTTTATATCTTCATTGATCCCGGGATAGATCTCCACTGGTTCTTGCACATTATTAATTCTTAGGGAGCAGTTGTCCATTGAATTTCCCACTAGAGACGTTCTTCCTTTGTATTTCTTTTCCACATTGGTCGGGTTTCTACTATTGAATATCTGTGGATATCTTATCAATACATTCTGGAACCAAAACAAGCTAAAATTATGAGCATCGTTTGGATAAGTGAGTCTACAGGGAATTTCCACGCAAGATCCCTTTAAAACATCTATATAGCGAGGGAAGAAGAAGCCCCAATCCTTGCATGGGGTTTCTTCATTGCAACCTAAAAATTAAAAAAAGGAAATATGTATTAATATTTTATTTGTAATCTTGATCCTGTAAAAAACAATAAACTTAAAATTACCATAAAACATCTCGATATGGTCCACACAGTTCTCTCCCCTGAAGGAGCGAGCCGTTGCTTGTCTAAACTACAACTCATGGACCTCCCATCATCCCCCCCACCTTCTTCCTCGAGGCCTCAACTTGCGACCCTCCGTCCCAGACCACGAGATCCTCTGCCCCCCCCATGATGTGCCGGATATCCACTAACTTTATTTCATGCCTATACTACTCCATAGGCTTCTCTTTAAGACAACCTCATAGCGTAGTCCCAGATACAACACGCTAGCCTATACTTTATAATGTTCAATGGGACAAACTGTTCATATGTGTTTTTTTCCAGTTTATTGTTACAGGCGTTCTTGGAGCGTACAGCTCCACTATCTACCCTTCAGAAGCCGTTATAGCTTTCGCTTCAACCGAATTTCCGGACCGACAGCACCATTCGACTTGCTCTTCACTTCAGACAAGTGACTATGTTTATTATACGAGTTTATACAGTGGTTTTTTTTTTTTCTCTCTTTTCTCCTCTTTACAGAGTGTTAAGTTGTAGAATTCTGTCAAGCCTTTAACTGGGCAGCCAGGTTTCAAATATTTCACTAGGCCATATTAAGGCGTTAATTAACTATGTTAAATATAGTGGTTATTTTCTGGTCTCGCACTACGCCCTCTATCCCTAATTTCCCCGGCGCTATGAAAAGCCCACTCCTAACCTGCGGAATTGAATTTCCAGTTTAACTTAACCCACTATCTAGTTCACATTCCCGTTCTTCACGACATTTAAATATGCTTAATTGCGCCCCTAGCGGACACTCATGACCCCACAGTGTCCTTGTAAACTGATGCTTCGCACTATGTGCTTAGCCAACAACAGTCTCACCCTTTCCTCCCCAACGAGTTCTTCCTACCCTCTCCTAATTATAGTTATTGTTCAACTTACCCTCTCTTCCATCCCCACTACTCGCCCGAGTATACTCTACCAATTTGGTCCATCTAACAATAATTTCTCTAACTCCGCCAACGACCCAAAACTAACTGTCAACATAAGCAAGCTTAACAACCATCTATCATGCCATTAACGATCTTATCACACAATGTGAGGGGCCTAAATTCCCCCCACAAACGCACTAAGGCCTTCTGTTATTATAGATCCCAACAGGCAGACGTGGTTTGCCTCCAAGAGATGCACTTCTCAACCAGCTCCTAACCCAGATTTATGTCCACTTCTTATCCACTTTTCTACATGGTGAATGCCCCAAACAAAACCAAAGGAGTCGCGGTCTGTTTTAAAAAATCTGTCCCCTTCGTTTTTAAGTCGTCAGTGGCTGATAAGGAAGGACGATATATCAGATGAACTGGTCACTTTTGTCTCCTATTATGCTCCCAACTCCCACCAAGCTGCCTTCTTTTCCCAGTTACTGGAATTAGTCTCGGAACATGCCCAAGGCACCACAATACTATGTGGAGACTCCAATTGTATACTTAAAGCTAGCCTTGATAAGTCTCAAGCCCCAATTCCCCTAATCCCCCGCAGCCTTACCCTTCTGCGGATTCAACCGCTCTTAATAAGCTTCTCGCCCAACACCAGTGGGTGGATTTATGGAGAGAGATCCACCCCTCCAATAGAGACTACACATACTTCTCCGCATGCCACTTAGTGTACACTAGAATCGACCACATATTCGCTAATCCATCCTTCCTCCCAAACATCTCTAATATATCCATTCTTTCTACACCCTGGTCGGATCACTCCCCAAGTCTTCTCACATGCTCGACGCTCCACCCACGGCCCCGTTCATTCAACTGGGCTCTAAATGACTCACTGCTCTCTTATCCCGATATTTCTCAAAGGCTGAAAAATCACATTGATGATTATTTCTCCTAGAATCAACATTCAGCTTCATCGCCAATCTCCCTTTGGGAAGCACATAAAGCAGTGCTTAGAGGTCTCTGCATTCAAGAGGCCTCCCGCAAAAAAAAGACAGGAACGCGAAGATAGCTGAACTGGAGGGCAGGGTGTCAGCCTTAGAGTCTCAGATGAAGAACACTCCTTCACCAACTATGTATCGCGAGTCGACCTTCTCCATGCTCGTACTGAATTAGATCTTAGTCTCACTGAGATCGCAGACCGGGCCATACGATGGTCACAGCAACGCTTTTACGCCCTCAACAACAAAAATAACTCTAATTTAGCTCGATCCTTAAAATACCTACCCTTACCTAGACCCCCTATTCGATTACGCACACCTGCTGGTACCACATCTAATCCACAACAAATTTCCCACTTTTTCCAACAAAAACTTAGGCAGCTGTACAAGGCCCCTATTACCTCGAACTCGGAAACGATAGACATTTTTAGACTCTATTCCCCTTCTGGCTCTTAGCTCCGATTTGATTGAACTCCTCAACCAAGCCGTAACTCTAAGTGATATCGAACTAGCCATTCAACACCTGAAAACCAATAAAAAACCTGGCACCGATGGTTTTACGGCTCTCTACTACAAAAAATATGCTCCAATTCTGATCCCCCACCTCACTAATTACTTTAACTCTTTGCGAGAAGGCAACAAACCAGGTGCAGCTTCTCTAATTGCTGCAATATCTATGATACCTAAACCCAACACAGACCATCTACTCTGGTCTAATTATAGACCAATATCCCTTATCAACATAGATCTCAAAATTTTAGCCAAAATACTATACCAAAAATTGAACTCTGGCCTAGGCACCCTAATTCATAAAGATCAAGTGGGGTTTGTCCCTCGGAGACAAGCTTCAGACAATATACGGAGGGTCTCCCATCTGTTGCACCTCTGCAAACACCGTGACATACCAAGTATGCTACTGTCACTAGACTTCAAGAAAGCCTTTGACTCTATCTCATGGCCATATTTGTTTGCGGTGCTGCGGAGATGGAAGTTTCCCGACCACTTTCTCTCTTGGATTTACGCTCTCTATAGCGCCCCATCGGCCTACGTACGTTATAATGGCTTTTCTTCCACATATTTCCCTATTAGTAGGGGGACCAGGCAGGGATGCCCCCTTTCACCCCTGTTGTCTCTTTTGGCGCTTGAACCTGTAGCTATCTATATGCGCCTTAATTCTGGAATTCAGGGAGTGGAAATGGCGTCAGTTTCTCACAAACTTCTTTTATTTGCCGACGACATGCTATTACTTTTGTCGTCTCCTAAGACATCTTTGCCGGCCCTCTTACATACCCTAGAAAGCTTCGAAACTATATCCGGCCTTCACTTAAACACCAGCAAATCCTACGCTATGAACATATCCTTTTCAAGACCTACTGTATCACTACTTCAGCACAACTTTCCGTTCCAATGGGTCACTGACCACTTGGACTATTTGGGGGTTAAACTAACAGCTAACCTGGACTCCCTTTACGCGGCTAATTATCCTCCTATGCTTTGGAAACTTCGCCTTCTGCTCCAATCATGGGAGAAACTGCATCTCTCTTGGTTGGGCCGAATACGTGCGCTAAAAATGACAATCCTCCCCAAACTGCTCTATCTATTTCGCGTTCTGCCTATACCTATCCCCTCACACTTCCTTAAAATGGCCCAAAGATTTATAGACACCTTCGTATGGAGGGGAGGCATCCCGAGGGTTAACAAGACTACTTTATACCGCCATCGTCTAAAGGGGGGTTTGGGAGTCCCCAACCTCTTGAAATATTACCGCGCAGCCCAATTAGGCCAACTGACTTTATACCATGCTTATAACGAACCCCCATTATGGCTATCCTTAGAAGCATTCGAAATGCAACCCAGTACTCTAGACACAGTACTATGGATCCTCCCAACTCAACGCAAACATATCTCGAACCCCATTATAAAGCATTCTCTTACAATCTGGGACACTTTAAAATATTCCTCACAACTGATCTCACCTTTTTTACCCCTCGCTCCCATTTGGGGTAATACCCTATTCCCCCAAGGCGTGGGATCTATCAAAAGTTTTTATTGATGGGTCGAAGTGGGCATAACCAGGGTTCACCAGCTGTTCAATATTGACGGGATAATCCCATTCTCGGCCCTATAGGAAAAGTACCACTTTCCTCCGGAGAAATCTTTCGTTACCTACAATTAAAAAACTTTGTCAACTCCTTATTAAAAAATTCTACCCCTCCCTACTCCATGACCCCTTTTGAACAAAAGTGTCGTCAAAACCCACATGCCTCGGGAATTATTTCTCTCCTCTACTCATATATCAATGCCCCTTCTCATAGGCATTGTTTGAAATATACCGTTCGTTGGGAGTCGGACATCGGATCTACCCTGACAGATTCGGAATGGTCCCAAATTTGGTCCTCTTCTACTGGAGGAATATTAAATACACTCATGCTAGAAACCAACTACAAAGTGTTAACCCGATGGTATCTGACCCCCGCTAGAGTAGCTAAAGCAGTGGCTAACCACTCCCCAAATTGCTTCAGAGGTTGCAATTCAACAGGAGACATGTTCCATATATGGTGGCTTTGCCCGATTGTCAGAAGGTTCTGGATTAGGATATACCATTTGTTTTTTTCCATAGCAAACATTAACCTTAAAAAAAACCCATGGGAGGCACTACTTAACAAACGCATCCCCAACATCCCTAATCATACCCGATCCCTTATCGTATTTATATTTTTGGCAGCGAAACAAACCATTGCTTTGGCATGGAATAAAACAAACTTAGACTTTTCCGTGGTCAAAACACGCCTCACTTGGTACATGATCAATGAGAAATTGTCGGCTATACTAATGGACAAAGTTGGTAAATTCGAGAAAATATGGCTCCCCTGGGCGGAATACACCAACCATACACCTTTTGCCACACCGGTACTATACGCAACCAACTACATTCAGTCGGATTCAGAATAACCTACCATACTCTTCAGACGTTATACACCTTTTCACTCGGGCTCCCCCCCACTCCCCCTTTCCCTTACTTTGGTTAGGTTGTATGATTGCATGTTAGTTAATCACATGCACTATTGTTCTGAATGTATGTAAAGATTTATTCTGATTTTTCTTGATTATCTTGATTATCTCTTATATGTAAACCGAAAACTTTCAATAAAAATTTATTGTTTAAAAAAAAAAAAATTACCATAAAACAGACAATTTTAAAATTTTCCGAAATCTATGGCATACCTGAGATGAGGACTTTAATTGTTTTCTCCTCTTTCTTTAAATCGTAGGAATTGATCTTCTTATTTATTCCTGGGTAGTACCACGCTGTATATCTCACATCTTTGATTCTTAGAGAGCAGCCGTTTGTTCCATTTCTTATCAGTGAGGTGCGATTATCGTATTCCGGGAGAACTTCCGATGAGTCATCACTGTAGACTTTCGGGTATGAGAATTCCTTGTACTTAAACCACACAATACGGACCTCTCCGTAGTCAGCGGGGGCGGTGAACGTGCAGGGAATCTCCACATCAGAATGTTTTCTTGCTTTTATGATTTGCGGGAAAGTAAATGTCCAATCAACTTCATATTCTTCTGCAAAACTCTCTGGATATTGAAAGTAATTAAAAAAAAAAATCCTGAAATGTAGCTACTAGTGATGAGCGAGTGTACTCGGTACTTGGGTTTTCCGAGCATGCTCGGGTGATCTCTGGGTATTTTGGGCATGCTCAGAGATTATGTTTGAGTCACCGAAGCTTCATGATTTGAGGCTGCTAGAGAGCCTGAATACATGTGGGGGTTGCCTGTTTGCTAAGGAATCACCACATGTATTCAGGCTGTCTAGCAGCCTCAAATCATGCAGCTGCGACTCAAACATAATCTCCGAGCACGCCAAAATACTCGGAGACCACCCAAACATACTCGGAAAACCCGAGTACCGAGCATACTCACTCATCACTAGTAGCTAAGCATTTGAATCAAAATATTTAAAATAAGAAATATATAACAGAAAAAAATGTAAAGGAGCCTCTTCCCATTGATTATTTTAATCCAAACAACAAACAAGTATTGAAGATGTTAGTATTACGTCAAATATTACTTTTTTATGCTCCTTGGAGGCAGTCCTTGGAAGAATTTCTGATTGGACACTAGTCAGCAAATTCATATTTGTTAAGCAAAAGGACTGAGAAGAAAGAATGATCAGAAACATTTTGAACAATGATATTTAACCCTTTCTCAATTTTCTGCTTTTAACTTTTTGTTTTTTTCCTCCCCTTCGTCCAAGAGCAATAAGTTTTTTTTTTATTTTTTCTTCAACTTAGATGAGGGCTTGTTTTTTGCGATACAAGGTGTACTTTCGAATAACAGCATTTATTTTGCCACATAGTGTACTGCAAAATGTGAAAAAAAAATGCTAAGTAAAGTGAAATTGCAAAAAAAGTGCAATTCAACAATTGGTTTTTTTTTTGTTTTTTTTATTTAACAAGTTCATTATTTGGTAACTCTAAACTGGTAGTATGATTCCCCAGGTCAGTATGAGCACGTAGATACCAAACATGTATAGGTTCTTTTTTATTTCAGTGGTGAAAAAACTTAAAAAAATTGTTATGAAAAAAGTTTTTGTATTTTTGATGCCATTTTCTGAAACCATAACCTTTCCAGTTTTCAAAATTTATGGCTGGGTGTAGGCTTATTTTTTTAGGGATGAGCTGATATGTTTATTAATACCATTTAAGGGGTAGATATAATGCTTTGATTGCCTGTTATCGCATTTGATTGCAATGTTGCGGCAACCCAAAAATTTAATTCTGGCGTTTCAATTTTTTTTTCTTTTTACGCCATTTACCAATCTGACCAATTTACAAAATATTTTGCTAGATCAGACATTTCTAAATGCAGTGACACCAAATATGTGTATTTTTTGTTGTTTTATTTTTAATTGGGCAAAAAAAGGTGTAATTTGAAATGTTATGTTTTCTTAATCATTTTAATATTTTGTAAAACTTTTTTAACTTTTTAATTTATTGAGCAATCGGCTTAGGAGACTTGAAGCAGGGATCATCCGATCACCTGTGCTATACGTAGTGGTGCCTAAGCCCTGCTATATATTGCAACAATCTCAATTGCCTGTGAACGTCGGCCAGGAGCCGGCATTCACAGAAGCCATGATGACAGCCACATGGTTCTTCTGCATACCCCTGGCTGTCATGACAACCCATCGAAACCATGTGATCATGTGATAGGGGTGCCGATGGGCAGGGTTTGTGACTTGCTTCTGGATGAGGCGCCGATGTGCAGGGTTTGTGACTGCTAGGAGTCGAGTTCCCGCCGGTGCACATGGGGCATCTGGAGCCATGTCTGCTGCGGTCTCCCATTCTGCTTCAGCCGCAGTGGAGCCTGCTCAGTGAAGACGTCGGTCCGAGCATCTCACTCAGCTTGATACTGTGCAAAGGGTTACTGCTGCCTTTCCAGGTTCTGGTTTTGTAGCCAGCACTGGTCAGCGGTGTGCAGGCTTTTCTGGGACTGCTTTGCACACACTGAGCATGCCCAAGGGAGGACCTCTCATTGGAGGTCGGGGGTCACACACTCAGGCCCTGTAGCAACTCCTATTGGACCACTTGGAAGGTCCTTGTCTGCTACAGCTATAATAGGTTCACATGGCCGCACGGCCATGTGCTAGTATCAAACCAAAGTGTATGAGCTCAGCACCAGTGTGGTCATGTCTGGATGTGGTTAGGGTTTGGCTGAAATAAGCCCCTAGAATACCGGCACCTCCGGTGAGGAGTTTGTATGTGTGTATTCAGGGCCTTGGCTGAAATAAGCTGCTAGAATACCGGCCCCTCCGGTGAGGAGTTGTTTGCCTGTTTCTCTGACTGCATGACCACAGTTTTGCTCTGTTTGGTAGCTGTGTACCTCTGTGAGGTTAACAGGGTACAGCATCTTGTTTCTAGTGAATCTGTGGAGTTAACAGAGTTCGCTTATACCACCATATAGTGCCGCCATTTACCAGCAGCAGGTTCCTCTCCTGCACGGTGGACCCCGGGTTGCGAACGCACCTATTAATACATATATATATATATACAGTGGGGCAAAAAAGTATTTAGTCAGTCAGCAATAGTGCAAGTTCCACCACTTAAAAAGATGAGAGGCGTCTGTAATTTACATCATAGGTAGACCTCAACTATGGGAGACAAACTGAGAAAAAAAAATCCAGAAAATCACATTGTCAGTTTTTTTAACATTTTATTTGCATATTATGGTGGAAAATAAGTATTTGGTCAGAAACAAAATTTCATCTCAATACTTTGTAATATATCCTTTGTTGGCAATGACAGAGGTCAAACGTTTTCTGTAAGTCTTCACATGGTTGCCACACACTGTTGTTGGTATGTTGGCCCATTCATCCATGCAGATCTCCTCTAGAGCAGTGATGTTTTTGGCTTTTCGCTTGGCAACACGGACTTTCAACTCCCTCCAAAGATTTTCTATAGGGTTGAGATCTGGAGACTGGCTAGGCCACTCCAGGACCTTGAAATGCTTCTTACGAAGCCACTCCTTCGTTGCCCTGGCGGTGTGCTTTGGATCATTGTCATGTTGAAAGACCCAGCCACGTTTCATCTTCAATGCCCTTGCTGATGGAAGGAGGTTTGCACTCAAAATCTCACGATACATGGTCCCATTCATTCTTTCATGTACCCGGATCAGTCGTCCTGGCCCCTTTGCAGAGAAACAGCCCCAAAGCATGATGTTTCCACCACCATGCTTTACAGTAGGTATGGTGTTTGATGGATGCAACTCAGTATTCTTTTTCCTCCAAACACGACAAGTTGTGTTTCTACCAAACAGTTCCAGTTTGGTTTCATCAGGCCATAGGACATTCTCCCAAAACTCCTCTGGATCATTCAAATGCTCTCTAGCAAACTTCAGACGGGCCCGGACATGTACTGGCTTAAGCAGTGGGACACTGCAGGATCTGAGTCCATGGTGGCGTAGTGTGTTACTTATGGTAGGCCTTGTTACATTGGTCCCAGCTCTCTGCAGTTCATTCACTAGGTCCCCCCGCGTGGTTCTGGGCTTTTTGCTCACCGTTCTTGTGATCATTCTGACCCCACGGGGTGGGATTTTGCGTGGAGCCCCAGATCGAGGGAGATTATCAGTGGTCTTGTATGTCTTCCATTTTCTAATTATTGCTCCCACTGTTGATTTCTTCACTCCAAGCTGGTTGGCTATTGCAGATTCAGTCTTCCCAGCCTGGTGCAGGGCTACAATTTTGTTTCTGGTGTCCTTTGACAGCTCTTTGGTCTTCACCATAGTGGAGTTTGGAGTCAGACTGTTTGAAGGTGTGCACAGGTGTCTTTTTATACTGATAACAAGTTTAAACAGGTGCCATTACTACAGGTAATGAGTGGAGGAAAGAGGAGACTCTTAAAGAAGAAGTTACAGGTCTGTGAGAGCCAGAAATCTTGATTGTTTGTTTCTGACCAAATACTTATTTTCCACCATAATATGCAAATAAAATGTTAAAAAAACAGACAATGTGATTTTCTGGATTTTTTTTTCTCAGTTCGTGTCCCATAGTTGAGGTCTACCTATGTTGTAAATTACAGACGCCTCTCATCTTTTTAAATGGTGGAACTTGCACTATTGCTGACTGACTAAATACTTTTTTGCCCCACTGTATATACTCGGTGCATTCCGCCAACCCTAACAGTGAAACCCTTCTGGATGGGGCGCTGATGGGCAGGCTTTATGACTCACTTCTGGATAGGGCGCCGATGGGAAGGGTTTGTGACTCGCTTCTGGACGGGGCGCTGATGGGCAGGCTTTATGACTCACTTCTGGATAGAGCGCCGATGGGAAGGGTTTGAGACTCGGCTCTTAGAGGGACTTGGTGGCTAATTAAATCAGCCATCAAGTGCGGGAAAAGATATGGGCTTCAGTGCTGGAGCCTGCATCAAAGGCAGTAAATATATACGTCATTGGTCGTAAGGGGGTTAATAAAGGGAATTTCCAGATAAACTGATCATCAGTGTTCTACTTGGTACATGGTTTAACATTAAATAGAAAATGCATGCTCCATCCTGACAAATTTATCACAGTGGCACAGTCTTTGTGATAAATTTGGTCCATCTTGCTAGATATTTTAGACACATAGGCACTGAATCATAAAGACCGATGCTTTTCACATCAGTCTTAATGAAGTGTGCATTGGAAGAAGATACGTCAACTTCGTAAGTGACTGTCTGTGTTTATTAACAAGTTTGATGTATCCTTCAGATACTGAATATACTCCAGTCCGACTGGAATGTTTTTCTGATCAAATAAGGACAATGCCGCGATAAAATACTAGGATGAGCTAAATGCTTTTTTACTTCACAACGCGTTTTGATGCCGGAATGGCATCTTTTTCAAATGAAGAAAAAAACAATTGCAAATGGTGTTAATGAAACGAAGCCTATATATTTTATAAAGGAGTCACTTATCTGAAGTTAAGTACATTGTAACAGGAAACACAGACATAATAATGAAACAATAAAAATTCACATACCCGAAGTAAGTAATAGCAGAAACAACCCTCCTAGAAAGAAGAAATGATGGGTCATACTTCCAAAATTAATGAAGCCTTTAATCTTCTTTCCTTGTTTGAAATTGATCTCTTCTGCTTTGTTTCTTATAGAGAAACTAAAAATGAAAACCAAATTTAACTCAAGGGTGAAGAACACATATAAATGCTACGTACCAACTTAATTTTACCCGATTATCTGACTTAAAGTGGTTGTCCACTTGTCTAATCATTTTATTCTTTAAATCTGGACCCACCATAGTCGGTAGCATTAATTCTTCGACATTCAGTACTGCTACCAATCAATGACTAAAGCATGAGCCACTGGTCACTTACCAGGTCAGGAAAATGGTAGGGGACACAAGGAGGGTTGGACCAGAGACAAGTTTTGACCCACCAGTTTAGGCAATAGCTTTCCTTGTTCTTATTAGAATGCACATATTGTTGATTCAGATTGAAGGCAGGAAACCACAAAGGAACAAATACAGAAACAAGCAGTGAAGAAACATGTGTGAAAGAAACTAGAATGTGAGTACACCTTAAAGTTTCTCCCGTTTGCTCTGATGACGGTTTTACCCCCACTTCCTATTCCTTCCAACAGCTTCTTCAGGTTTCACTTGGAATGGCTTCCAATGAAGAACTATGCCTCATTAACAGATCACCTGTGGAATCACTGCTCTTCAGAGAGTGTTTGTGGCCACCAGGTGTGTTGTGTTGCAAAATATTTGCTGAGTCCTATCGAACAACTGTTCTATGCCAGAATGTGGGAAGAATCACTTTGAAGAAATGGCCATTACATTGATTGCACCACCAAATGAACGTATGCTCAGATATTAGTGTACTGAAATGAAGATTAGAGAGGCGTGACTACTGTACCTTATGCCACACCATAATCATGGGAGAAGAACCATTGTGACGTTCTCTCATGAAGACCTTTTTGAGGAAATGCCCATGTGGTCTTTCCAGAACCAAAGAATGGTTGATAGGGATCCATTCTGTACACCATGCAAAATTAAACAGTACACACCAAGCCTAGAGCAAAAATCAGTATCTATACAAACCATTAGAAGGTTTGGCATGACATTGGGCTACGAGGTTGGGCGTTCACCTTCAGATGCTCCTTTGACCTTACACAACAACTCTCAAAGACTATCATGGTGCAGAGCAAGACAGCAATGGAGGCTGGAATAGAGGTCTATCCTCTTCAGCGATGAGCCCCACTTTTGTCTTGAATGCAATGATAGCTTACGATAGGCCTGGAGACCACATGGGCAACTCTATGAAGATTGTGAAAGTGTCCCAGGAGACATTTTTCAACATGACATTGCCAGACTGTGAGCAGCCTGAGTGCCCTGCTGCTTCTCTGGACTTATCTCCGATAGTGAATATCTGGGTTATTATTGGTAGACAATGGAACAGGGATCTGTCGGCAGCCAATATTGATGATTTGCACAAGTGCATTTAGCATGGCAGAAAGGTCCTCAGATGACCATGAATAACCTCATTTATAGCAGTTGAGGCTGAAAGTGTGGGGATTTCTGTCTATAGCACATGCTCCATACTTGTCTCTATTTCTTCGTCATTTGCAGACAGTAACAAGTCTATCCTCTAAATACTATAGCTGTCCATAAAATCATAAAATTCAGCTCATACTCACGTCCTCTTACTCCTCTGCTCTTTCTAACACTGAAAAATAGCTGCAATATCCACATAAACCTTCCTGTGTTCACTTTAGAGAAGTGGTTACAGGATATCTCAGAACATCTCCGATTTCCTTATTTGCAAATGCAAATAAGAAACTGCTAAAAACATGAAGATTTCTTGAAACATTTCACGGAACTTTCATAAAGTTGTTAATTTATTCTTCTGCTGTAAAAAGCAAAAAAAAACCATAGCCAATGATAAAAACCTCGAAACAACATCATTTGTCTGAATATTGTATTTAAAATGGGCCCAAATAAATCGTTCATCTCCTCTATGAATGCCCCCTAAGATAAAAGGGGGATGCTCTGATCTCGGAAATAGGTAACCATTTATAATTTGATACAGTATTATCTGCCCCCAGGACTTATGGAATAATCCTGTGCGTCCCGCTTATCACTCTCACATAAAAGTAATTTGTCAATCAATGTGGATAGGAGGAGAAAACAGAACTTACAGATTTTCTTCTCTATGGGCAGTACTTTTCATAAAAAGGAATCCTAAATAAATGATAATTTGTCCAGCTCAGTGTCCCCTCTATTATATGCTGCCCTCACGCATGATCCTAAAGAGAAATAAAAATAAAATCAGAGATGCCATGGCGCTTTACATGTGAGGAGGGGTATACATAATAAAAACAAGTACAGTAATCTTAAACAATACAAGTCATAACTGGTACAGGAGGAATGAGGACCCTGCCCGCGAGGGTTCACAATCTACAAGGGATGGGTGAGGATACAGTAGGTGAGGATAGAGCTGGTCATGCAGCGGTTTGGTCGATCGGTGGTTACTGCAGGTTGTAGGCTTGTCGGAAGAGGTGGGTCTTCAGGTTCTTTTTGAAGGTTTTGATGGTAGGCGAGAGTCTGATGTGTTGTGGTAGAGGGTTCCAGAGTAGGGATGATACGCGAGAGAAATCTTGTATACGATTGTGGGAAGAGGAGATAAGAGGGGAGTAGAGAAGGAGATCTTGTGAGGATCGGAGGTTGCGTGTAGGTAAGTACCGGGAGACGAGGTCACAGATGTATGGAGGAGACAGGTTGTGGATGGCTTTGTATGTCATGGTTAGGGTTTTGTACTGAAGTCTCTGGGCAGTGGGGAGCCAGTGAAAGGATTGACAGAGGGGAGAGGCCGGGGAATAGCGGGGGGACAAGTGGATTAGTCGGGCAGCAGAGTTTAGAATAGATTGGAGGGGTGCGAGAGTGTTAGAGGGAAGGCCACAGAGCAGGAGGTTGCAGTAGTCAAGGCGAGAGATGATGAGGGCATGGACTAGGGTTTTTGCAGATTCTTTGTTGAAGAATGTACGGATTTGTGAAATATTTTTGAGGTGAAGTCAGTACACATAACATCTGCACCCAATCTCCGGACTCAGTGGTGATTCCTAATCACCATCTACAATTAGAATATCCTAATGGGATGGTCAAGGTCAGAAGATATGAATGACCTTTACTTAGGGCTCGTGCACTTGATACACATCTCCGGTCCGATAAAACATTGGGGCCATGTTATGCTACGGGGCCATGTACATGTCGGATTTTTTCCATTGAGCAAAAAATTCCACCATGCCCAACTTTGATCCAATATTCAGAAGTCAATATTCTGTGGAAAACAATAGACAACACTCAAATAAAATCCTATTTCCATGGACTGACAATGTAAAAGATGGAAAAAAAATGTTCTCCCTCTTCTACTCATCTGAAAGAGTCGGATTACGCTATGACTACACACTGATCAGAGTGTGACTTGCATAATTGACCCGATTCTCTCAGATGAGGAAATATACGCTGGTGTGACCATAGCCTTAGAATAAGTCATTAATATCAGATCGGTGGGAATCTTACACCTTGTACCAATAACGATCATCTATTATTAGCGCCGATGGTGGTGAGACGTAAACACATTGAACGGATGCACACACACTCTACTCAATGTGTAGTAGTCGCTGCCAAGTACTGCAGAACAGCTCCAAAATTAACATCTACACGTCCAGGGAAGCCTGTCTACTATTTCCCCCAGACAGAATTTTTAACAGATGATCAGGAGGAGTGCTAGTTGTCGGATTCTTGGAGGTCTGATATGGATGACCTCTCTGAATCTAAAAATGAAGGCGAAAGGGAAGAAGTTAACGATGATTTTCTATGGCGTGTTAAGCTCAGCATATTTACTGATAGCTACCGTATTTTCCACTTTGTAAGATGCACTTTATTTCCCCCAAATTTGGGGGGGAAATGTGGGTGCGTCTAACAAAGCCGATATACGGCTTACCATTACAGGCTGGGATGAGGGGGTGTCCGCCGCCGCTACTGCCCGCCGCCGCTGTCGTCCGCTGCCGCTGCCGGGGTTGTCCGCTGCTACCCCGGATGATGCTGGAGGCTCTGGTGCTGCGGGGGACTCTGGCGACATTTTGTGAAAGACCAGAGCCCCCCGGCAGTTCGTCCTTGCGTTCCAGTATGACTAATTCCGGGAAAATGGCCACCGGAATCTCGGGAGATGTGATTTCAGCGCTGAGATCTCATCTCTCAAGATTCTGGCGGCCATTTTCCCGGAGTCAGTCATACAGGATCGCATGGACGAACTGCTGGGGGCTCTGGCCTTTCACAAAATGTCGCCAGAGCCCCCTGCAGCACCAGAGACAGCCCTGCAGCACAGGAGCCCCCTGCAGACCCCCTCATCCCAGCCTGCAGCACTGCTCCACTCCTGCCTCCAGCAACGACCCTGGGACCCTGATCCACCACAGCCACAACCCCTGGTAAGTAATAAGATGCATGGATTATAAGACGCCCCACCAATTTATTAAAAAAAGTTTTTTCCTATTTTTCTCCTCAAAATTTGGGGTGCGTCTTATAATCCGGAGCGTCTTACAAAGCGAAAAATATGGTATATGTTTCTTTTCCATTTTAAAAGCTTATCTATTGCTAGAATTTTTAATTCAGTCTCTGTTTTTATAGGGTTATGAATTAGTGCATGGACAGGTTGGTAGACGATGACAGAGATGACCACTATTAATTCAGTTCCGGGGAGGGAGCTTGCTCCAGTAGAAACCTTGTTCCACTGTTCTCTCTGCAAAATACAAGTAAACTTTACCCTCCTTAGCACTTACCATTTTAACCTTCAGGAAAAAAATTAAGAGAACATGAAAGACCCTTGTTTTCTTTCTATAATTGCGTTTGCTCGTTAAAAAAAAGCATTTAAACCAAAAAATATTTATCTCCGAGTTCTGACCAGTAGGACAGCTTTTCACCAATAATTCCCATAGCGGACAGCAGTCCTCTAGTCCTACACAGACACATAGTAGTGGCAAGCATCAGTAGCAGTTCTTTGTTTTAGAGACCAATGTAGGTCCCAGCAGTCACAATATTCTACACCCAACATTTACCACCCAACCAGAAGATAGGTCACAAATGCTTTTCTGGAATTCCGCTTTTGTATGGAAACCACAGGCAAAAGTTGTTATCTGCTTTTATCTGATAACACATTACCCAAATGACTATTTTCAGTAAGTTCCTCTTACTGTGCAGCTCAGTTATGATCACTTCGATATAAATACCACATTGACATTTAGCACATTGGAGCAGCCATCAAAGGATGTATACTAGTCCCATATGTCAGATCTTTTACGCCATTGTTTCACCAAAGCTGTGACTGTCTTAGCGATTGAACTAACATATTCGAATGGAATTGAATTTGGCCTGAATAGAGCAAACGTCCACATTCACCAATATTCCACTTGAATACGTTTTTTAAATTAACAGATAGGTTCATGACAAAAAATAAGAAAAGCAACGCTGAATTTAGGAAAACAGCAGCATTTACAGCAAGTGACTTGAATTGTTTAAAAACGGAATGAGTAGGAATTTCAATAAATAAAATTAAGGTTATACTGAATCTCAAAACACTTTAAATGAATCTGTTCATCTTCTCCTCCTTTGTATCTTACTGTCAATCGGACTCGGACTGGCCAACCGGGAAAGAGGATAATCCACCGGTAGGCCGCTGTGAAGGAATATTAATGAGTAGTGCTATTACACTTTATTCCAAAAAACTATGCATTTGCTAAACAAGGTAGCCAAATTATTAATATATATAGAAGAAAAAAGTAAAATGTCTGCTACGGTTAGGTTATTTTTTTCATATAGCTTAACAATGGGCCTCTAGAATCAGTGTTACTGGTGGGCCTTTGTCAATCCAGTCCAACACTGCTGTCAATAGTCTGAAGAACATTTCTAAGCTGACAAGTTCCATTAACCCTGCTGTTTTCTTTGGTCTGGGGAGACCGATTTTGAACTTTGGTATTTTTTGGGTTGTTCAAGATGCGGTTCTGAAACTTGTGGTTGATTGACTTAAATGAGGATAGGTCGGTCGGTCACGGGTTTCAGAGCCGCATCTTGAATATTTTAAAAAATATTGAAGTTCAAGGTCGGTCGTTTTTGACCGAAGACAACAGCAGGGTTAAAGATGGGCCTACAAGGCGACTTTGTGGCATGATCAAAGTTTGTGGTGTCTTAACTGATTAGCATTGCAATACTAGTGAATGGGTTCGTCTAGCAACCTCATGAGTACTACAACAAGCAAGTCACAAGAAGTCCAATCAGGGTACCTCAATTCATTTGTATTGCACCATGAGTTAGTCATTACACCTAGAGAACTTTAGTTATTTAACAGGTGTCACACCCAAGTTCCCGCGTAGCCCAAGCCCTAAGCTTACACGCTTATAAATTAGGAATTTGACCTCCTAAATGAGATTTCTATGCACAAACCTGGGCTTGGACAAGTTATATCTACGCAGGGAAGATCCACTGGGACATATTGAGGAATATTGACTTTATATGGTAATCATATTATATGAATATTGAATGAGCACAATTAGGCTAACGACTCTGTAGCCAGGGCATTGTGTATAACTAACTTTATGTCTGACAGATTCACAGTGTTATTATTTTGTACGTGAGATCGATACGATCATGGAAGACAGACGGCTGGCGCCATATATGAATCATACAGAAGCCTCCGGCAACTTTTTACGGCAGTTTTTTTGGGACCTTAATAAAAGAATAAACAAAAGTTGGAGGTAGAGCCACCAGATGGTCCCACACGAATATAATGCCACGGCCTCTGGCGATTAGTTATAGTAGTCAATGGAAATATTGATATATAAAAAAGCAAACCTGTCGTTTGCTAAAGCAAGATAACATTAATAACTTCTTTGTTGTCTACCCTTTTGTTTAGCTGTATGATCATCTGATGTTAAGTAGATTTTTTACTTCCAAAGCAATCTAATCAGTCCTGAATCTTCTTTGTTCGTGCCATGATTCACTTTCACAAAAGTGTTGTGAAAATCAGAGTTTGATAAATCTCTGTTCTTTAAATTTAACAGGTCACCCACTCATAACCGATTGTCATCCCATTGATTGAAAATGCCAGACTCTAATTTCACCTTCATATTATCTGCTAATCCTAAAGGTATTGTATCAGGAGAAAAAAGAGCTCTACTTGGTATATGTATTTAGTAAAAAATCCAAAATTTATTGCAAATACACACAAATATTAGACATACATTTAGACAGAAAAAATATATGCAAAAAGACAGTACACCAAGGTGGACAAGACCCACCCTAAAACCCTAGTACCTAGGCGCCAAAATCGGCTATCCATAAGGTGCAATGTGCTGAAACAAAGATAAGCATGTCTACCTACAAATGCCCCATCTTAAGTATAGCCCCCAATGGGGCAGTAATTATACTGTAGGGGGTGGACATACACTTACCAAAGGTAGGGGTAGGAGGATCAGAAGCAGGGTGTGTGTAGAAGCCCCCCACACACCCTGCTTCTACATACACCCTGCTTCTGATCCTCCTACCCCTACCTTTGGTAAGTGTATGTCCACCCCCTACAGTATAATTACTGCCCCATTGGGGGCTATACTTAAGATGGGGCATTTGTAGGTAGACATGCTTATCTTTGTTTCAGCACATTGCACCTTATGGATAGCCGATTTTGTCGCCTACGTACTAGGGTTTTAGGGTGGGTCTTGTCCACCTTGGTGTACTGTCTTTTTGCATATATTTTTTCTGTCTAAATGTATGTCTAATATTTGTGTGTATTTGCAATAAATTTTGGATTTTTTACTAAATACATATACCTAGTAGAGCTCTTTTTTCTCCTGATACAATATGTTATAGTGAGTGGGTATATTTTGTTGTTAAATGGGCTAATTATAGCCATTGCTTCTGACGGAAACATGTCAGAGAGGTTTTTGTGGCTACTAATCCTAAAGGTTCACATATTCTTGCCACTCTCAGACATGTGATATTGGATCTTTTCAACGATAAGAAAAATTACAAAGCCTAATAATATTTACTCATTTGTTTTATTTCAGTCTTTATCTACTTTTAGGACTTTTATGAAAAGTCAGATGGGTCAGATTTATGCCGAAATATGAAAAATTCTGAGGGGTTCATATACTTTCAAGCCCCACTGTGCAGAAAAAAAGTGCTTTGATTCCAGAATTACAGAACAAGTTGAATGGGTTTAGATATAAGTTGTGATAAAGAAGTTGGGAGACCTAGCTATCGCTTAGGACACCATGCCGTGTCTCGAAATTATTGTATACCATCTACTGAGCACTTTGCCCAAGTGGACAAAAATTTTCCTCATTCTTGGCTTGGAAAATCAATTCCTAATCTACAAATCAATAAATAATCATAAATCTGCCAGCTCTGATTAACCACTAGGAGTTCTTGTCCTATATCTGGTGATGTGTCATCGACAGTCAACAGAATCATGGACCAATAATGTCACATATGATCCGCAAGAATCCGTGAATTAGCATATCCTGAGTGTCGAAGAAAAATATAGTTTCTGATTAATTGGATTCCTGCTCTACCAGGAAGAAACATATCAAAGAGAAAATCTCAGAGTATGTTTTTCATAATCTATCCTAATTATTTATGAAATGTAGACTACCCATTTCTATCTTCTCTGATTTTCAGCACCACTCCTGGTCTGACGTGTCTACTCTGAAGGTTAGCCGGCTAATACAGTGTCTACTCTAACTGCACTCCCAATTCAACTCTATAAGAATCAGAACAAGGCTCCATAGAGTTACATTGAAAGAATGTGGACCAGCTATGTGTACCAGCTACGTGTAGTCTGATTTCAGGTCTTGAGGTCTACACAATGACAAGAGCAATTCTGAAAACTGGGAAAGATGGAAATCAGTAAAATACTTTAATACACTTACACCCCATCAAATGCATAGTTAAGAGATATTAGAGCATACAAATTGTCCAGAGAGATCTTTGTTGATGAACAATGTTGGAAGAACAAGGCAATTTTATGTCTAAACCAAAGATTTCCAATTTCAATGGTGCCATAATAACCACAAAACATTGTTACATTCTATGAGGGTTGGTTCACATTTGAGTTTGACAGTTTCTTATAGAGAATTACACCAAAGCAGAGATAAATCAAATTAATAAAATTATGTGTAACGTACAACGATCGTAGTGAAGAACAAGACGTGCACTCTTGCTAAGATTGGTGCAGACTGAACATGGAGGGATTCTCCAGAATGTAGTCAAGAACATCAACAGTCGCACTCAAGAAAATATATCTTCAGAATATTGTGAGCCAAACATGTGGTTTTTTTATTTTGAAACACCAAAAATAGAGGTATCACCGCAGTGTTGCAAGGTAACGTTTCGACCCTCTGGGTCTTTTTCAAAACCTTACTTAGGATAGTAGACACGGAAAGGAGGGCACAGATCCCTGGAGAGGTGCAGAAGTCCCGTTAGGGGCTATTACTTGGCGGTTGCTGGTGTCTGCAGACACCTCTCCACGGATCTGTGCCCTCCTTTCCATGTCTACTGTCCTAAGTAAGGTTTGAAAAAGACCCAGAGGGTCGAAACGTTACCTTGCAACACTGCGGTGATACCTCTATTTTTGGTGTTTCAAAATAAAAAAAACCACATGCTTGGCTCACAATATTCTGAAGATATCTTTTCTTGAGTGCGACTGTTGATGTTCTTAACGTACAACGATGACACAAAATGTGTATTCTGTGCACGTCTTCCTTTTCCAAGCCCAACAATGCCCTGAGCAATTGCCTTCTCCGACTCCTTTTTGGTCAGTTCATGGAAGGTATTTTTCTTATCCACTTCTGAATTATCTAAGTTTATGTATTTTCATAAAGAGGGATTCCAATATTTGATTTAACAACCTAAAATAAAAAGAACAAAGAAAAATAAAATAAAAATCTATATTCTACCGGGTCTGTTTTTATCACTTTATTGATTTAGGAATTTTTTACTTGGACCCTCCCATATGCCTTAGAAGAACATATAGAGGTAACACATTTTTCAACCCATAGGATCCAAAGAGTAAGTGTGTCTGTAAAGGACCCAGTATATCCGTGGATAAGGGGACCCTCTACATTCCCCTTTATCATTGGTGCAGAGCATGCACAGACAAAAGAGGGCCTGGGAAAGATCACAATATGGACTCCTTGCAGTCCAGTAGCTCATCATAATGTACAATTCCTCCTTATTTGGAGCTGAATGTGGCCCCCTTATCTTCAGGGCCCTGTGTGATTGCATAGGTTGCACCAATGATATGTTTGCCCCTGATGCAGAGGAAGTGAATACTGAGCAGCAAAGTTGACCACTTCTGCCTTTCCGAGCTTTCGAGTTGTTCCTCCTTCATAATGAATGTGGTGACCACTCCTTTCTTTTTTAGAATTAGTAAAATTTACAGAAAGTATTACTTTAGTCAAATTTAACTTCAGTGAATACAGAGATCATCAAAATTGTAGGCAGACATGTAAATTAATAAATATTCTCACTTTCAAAGTATCATAATCTCCAGTAACTTCTCTTTCTTTAAGATTTGTGTAAGTTCTGGGTTTTCTTCACTCTAGAACAAAAAGCATAAACAGTAAAAAAAGGTATTATCCAAATTTTAACACCTATGCGAAAAGTGTCTTCAAAGAACTTCTAATTGGTGGAAGATATGAGTAATAGAGAAAATGCAAGACGTGAGGGATTCTCTATGCGTTTCGAAGTTAAACCAACCTCTTCATCAGGACAACCATAATGTACAGTATATACCCTAAGCAAACTGACCTGAGTTTGTAGCTCAGTAACTTCAGCTCCCGCATGAGATATGGAATATTGTGGGTTCAAAACCTGGTGGAGGTTCTCAAAAAAAAATATACACACTTTAAGGTCAAACTTGATGGACGTAGGTCTTTTTTTCAATCTCTATAACTATGTAAAAAATGATAAACGCAACACTTTTGTTTTTGCTCCTATTTTTCACTTCAGGTGGATGAATTATCCAGGAGAAGAACTCACTAACGCAGAGTAAGACACATTTGTGAACAATATTTGAGAGAACAAGGCCTTTGGTGTACATAGAAAAAGTCTTAGATCTTTGAGTTCAGCTCATGAAAAATGGGAGCAAAAGTGTTGGGCTTATTTTTTTGTTCAGCGCACATCCGACATTAACGGAATATTTTGAGGATAAGCCATAAATGTCTGACATTGGGATGTCCCATTAATTTAAAGATTATTTTTAAAACTAAAACAACAATAAATGGAAAAATCATTTGTATCTTTTGACAAACTGAACAATGCTCTTCTACAGTTATTACCTACCGCTTTGTTTAGCAACATTTTAGATATTTTCTTTCTGTATAAAAAGCAAAAATTATAAAGCAGATGTTGGGCGTTGGCATTCTCCCACTGCACGGGATAGATCTCAACCATTATCTGCCTCTGCGGGCCCCCATTCAGGTTCGGCCGCTGCTGCTGAGCATAGACGTCAGTCCTAATGTCTTGCTGAGGCTCATGCTATTCGATTGGTTACTGCTGGCTCTCCAGCCAAGCCTATAGTAACAAGCGATAGGCAGCGGCGACCGGACGCTCTGGAGTCTAAGTCCAGAAATCACCTTACTGAGCATGTCCGTGATGTGGTGTCTTCCTATTGGTGGATGGACGTCAGCTGCTCTGGTGATGTGGCAGCTCCGGATTGGCCCACGGACGATGTCTCAGCTGACTGGGCGTGAGTGTTTGGGGTGGAGCCTTTTGTATAAAAGACTTCCAGTGGCGCCCGCGGGTGCACTAGTATCATTTATCTGTGGCAATTGCCTGTGGATACTCTACCACTCTGTCTGCATGTGTTTTGTGTCTGTCTAGCTTTGGGACTGTACAAGTAGGCAAGCAGCTAGTGCCAGTGAGGGCAATTAGCTGTTGGCTTAGCATCTGTTTCCTACATGTGTGCGGTTAGCACAGCAGAGTTTCAAAGCAAACTCAACCCTAGTCAAGGTATTATGCTCAGCATCTCTTTCATTTCTGTGTGCAAGTGACACAGCTCTGTTGCAGAGCATCTGTTTCGTTTCTGTGTGCAAATGACACAGCTCAATTGCAGAGCAAGCTTCTTTCCTCGTATTTTCCCTGTGACATTTAACAGGACATAGAACTAAGTATACATTTGTCCTGTGCCTCTCTGTGGAGTATTGGAGCTTGGTGCTTAGTGTTCCGGTCACACTGTGTGGCGTTAACACAGCGTGTCCAGGCAATCGCTTGCAGTCTGTTCCATCATTTCTCACTAGCAGCAGTTTATCATCTCTGCACAGTGGACCCCGGGTTGCGATTGCACTTTATTATTTATTTTTATTTAGTGCAATCCGCCAACCCCAACAGCAGATCATCTCTTCACTCTGCAGAGATGTAATCACTTTGGTGCCTCTAGGGCTTAAAAGGATTGTGCCATAAATGTTTATTATGAGACTAGTCCATTAATGTTCCCTTTTAGTGATGAGTGATGTCTTATCTGAGCACGCTCGGGTGTTATTTGTGTAACTTGGGTGTGCTCGTACATTATGTTCGAGTCCCTGCAGCTGCATGATTTGCAGCTGTTAGACAGCCTCGACACATGTGGGGATTCCCTAACAAACAGGCAACCCCTGCATGTTTTGAGGCTGTCTAACAGACAAAATTATGCAGCCATGGAGACGCGAACATAATATACTAGCACGCCGAAGATACTCAGATAACACCCAAGCATAAGACGTTATCAGAGGACGTTCGCTCATCACTATTCCCTTTGCATGCTATGAGAGTACTGATGCTATAAACTGCACAAGATTGTGGTTGAAGCTGTAGATCTTCCTTGGGTAGCTCATACGTAAAAAGTTTTGAGGGTTTACCATAAAGTGCTGGCTCACTTTGAGACATTCTCACAAGAGATAAGTGAATTCTACTTGAATATTACAAAATTCTGCATTTGCCAAAATGCAGATTTGTTACATTTCAATTCCACTCATTGCCTTTTTGCTAAACTATAAAGAGATATCAAACGATTAAAGATAAAAGAAAACTCACTATCCTCACTGGCTCCTCCCTTCCTCACCACTGTCTGTCCTGTCCTTGTTGCATCATCTTAACCTCACTGGCTCCTCCTTTCCTCACCATTGTCTGTCCGGTCCTTGCTGCATCATCTTAACCTCACTGACTCCTCCCTTCCTCACCACTGTCCGTCTGGTCCTTTGTCAGGACTCTGAACATTTTTGATTATCTTTTGTGCATTATTGCCCTTTTCCAAGATGGCATCTTTGGTCTCATGTGCATTGTGTCTTTCTGCTATATAACTCCACCCCTGCCTTTAGTCTGTGCTAGAGTATTCTGCCTTGCATCCAGCTTCTTACCCTGGTGGCTCCCTGGCTTTGCACCTGCTCCTGTGAACCTGTGTGGAGATCCTGCTACTCAGGTCTGAGTTTCTGCTGCAAACATCGGTTTCCAGTAATCCTCCTCCATCTGGCTGCTTGTGTTTGTTTCCATCTGCATTTGTTGGACATGTAAGCTGTTGCTGCTCTGCTTAAACCTGAGATTATCACCCAGGCCTCCCTGGTTGAGCTAAGACATTGCTTGAACTGCCTTATAAGCATAGCTATCTGTGTTTGGACTAAACAAGGACTTACTTGTGTCAAGTATCCTCAAGTACAACTGTGCTTCATAACCTTTCTGCTTGATTGCGTTTTCCTCTAAAGTTCCTATAGACTGTTAAGCTGCATTTAATATTTACACCAAGTGTTGTGGACTTGAGTTTTGCTCTGCAACTGTTTGAATCACCGTGTGATAATATAGACTTTACCACTTATAAAACTGTGTCCTGTAGTTGTCTTGTTCCACGCAAAGAGCCCCCCTGAGTATCCCCTATAATCATTACTTCCTTTTTGCATCATCTTAACCTCACTGGCTCCTCCCTTCCTCACCATTGTCTGTCCAGTTCTTGTTGCATCATCTTAACCTCACTGGTTCCTCCTTTCCTCACCATTGTCCATCTGGTTCTTGTTGCATGATCTTAACCTCACTGGCTCCTCCCTTCCTCACCATTGTCCGTCTGGTTCTTGATGCATCATCTTAACCTCACTGGATCCACCCTTCCTCACCATTGTCCGTCTGGTTCTTGATGCATCATCTTAACCTCACTGGATCCACCCTTCCTCACCATTGTCCATCTGGTTCTTGTTGCATCATCTTAACCTCACTGGCTCCTCCCTTCCTCACCATTGTCCGTCTGGTTCTTGATGCATCATCTTAACCTCACTGGATCCACCCTTCCTTACCATTGTCCGTCTGGTTCTTGTTGCATCATCTTAACCTCACTGGCTCCTCCCTTCCTCACCATTGTCCGTCTGGTTCTTGATGCATCATCTTAACCTCACTGGATCCACCCTTCCTCACCATTGTCCGTCTGGTTCTTGTTGCATCATCTTAACCTCACTGGCTCCTCCCTTCCTCACCATTGTTCGTATGGTTCTTGATGCATCATCTTAACCTCACTGGCTCCTCCCTTCCTCACCATTGTCCGTCTGGTTCTTGATGCATCATCTTAACCTCACTGGATCCACCCTTCCTCACCATTGTCCGTCTGGTTCTTGATGCATCATCTTAACCTCACTGGAGCCTCCCTTCCTCACCATTGTTCGTATGGTTCTTGATGCCTCATCTTAACCTCACTGGATCCTCCCTTCCTCTCCATTGTCCATCTGGTTCTTGATGCATCACCTTAACCTCACTGGCTCCTCCCTTCCTCACCATTGTCTGTCCATCCTTGTTGCATCATCTTAACCTCACTGGTTTTTTCCTTCCTCACCATTGTCTGTCTGGTTCTTGTCGCATTATCTTAACCTCACTGGCTCCCCCCTTCCTCACCATTGTCTGTCCGGTCCTTGTTGCATCATCTTAGCATTGCCGCTCGCGGTAACATCATGATTTTCTTCATGCTGAGCAGGGCCGGCTCCAGGTTTTTGAGGGCCCCGGGCGAAAGAGTCTCAGTGGGCCCCCCCTTTAACACATACCCCGATTCATGATCGCATATAAACACAGCCATGTAGTATATAACACTGCCCACGTAGTATATAGCAGCCCATGTAGCATATAGCAGCCCACGTAGCATATAGCAGCCCATGTAGTATATAGCACAGCCCACGTAGTATATAGCAGCGCAGCCCACACAGTATATAGCAGCCCACGTAGTATATAGCAGCGCAGCCCACGTAGTATATAGCAGCGCAGCCCACGTAGTATATAGCAGCGCAACCCACGTAGTATATAGCAGCGCAGCCCACGTAGTATATAGCAGCGCAGCCCACATAGTATATAGCAGCGCAGCCGAGCCCACGTAGTATATAGCAGCGCAGCCGAGCCCACGTAGTATATAGCAGCGCAGCCCACGTAGTATATAGCAGCGCAGCCCACGTAGTATATAGCAGCACAGCCCACATAGTATATAGCAGCGCAGCCCACGTAGTATATAGCAGCCGAGCCCACGTAGTATATAGCAGCGCAGCCGAGCCCACGTAGTATATAGCAGCGCAGCCCACTTAGTATATAGCAGCGCAGCCCACGTAGTATATAGCAGCGCAGCCGAGCCCACGTAGTATATAGCAGCGCAGCCCACGTAGTATATAGCAGCGCAGCCCAAGTAGTATATAGCAGCGCAGCCCACATAGTATATAGCAGCGCAGCCGAGCCCACGTAGTATATAGCAGCGCAGCCCACGTAGTATATAGCAGCGCAGCCCACGTAGTATATAGCAGCGCAGCCGAGCCCACGTAGTATATAGCAGCGCAGCCCACGTAGTATATAGCAGCGCAGCCCACGTAGTATATAGCAACGCAGCCCAAGTAGTATATAGCAGCGCAGCCCACGTAGTATATAGCAGCGCAGCCCACGTAGTATATAGCAGCGCAGCTGAGCCCACGTAGTATATAGCAGCGCAGCCCATGTAGTATATAGCAGCGCAGCCCACGTAGTATATAGCAGCGCAGCCCACGTAGTATATAGCAGCACAGCCCACGTAGTATATAGCAGCGCAGCCCACGTAGTATATAGCAGCACAGCTGAGCCCACGTAGTATATAGCAGCGCAGCCCATGTAGTATATAGCAGCACAGCCCACGTAGTATATAGCAGCGCAGCCCATGTAGTATATAGCAGCACAGCCCACGTAGTATATAGCAGCGCCACTCACTCAGGCACTGGTAGGACTAGGAGCTCCTCCTGAATCTGCCTCATAACTTCAGCAGCACGGCAGCCAGCCAGGGGCGGAGAGCAGAGCAGAGAACGTGCTCTCTCCGCCCACAAACAATGTCACACTGGCTTCCTTCTCTTAACCTTCTCTTAACCCCTATGTGTGCCTGCCTGGCTGCACTGACTGAGTGAGAAGATGCTTGTGTCAGAGCTGGCACATAGGGGTTAAGAGAACTCAGCCAGTGTGTGACTTTGTGGGCAGAGAGAGCATGTTCTCCTGCTCTGCTCTCCCAGCTGTATCTATGACAGAGTGATTGGGCCCCCCTCTCTCCCCAGGGCCCCGGCATTTGCCCGGTGCGCCGGGTGCTGACGCCGGCCCTGATGCTGAGCCTAGACTTCTGGCTCTTAGGAGGTCCAAGATGTTTCCACGAACTTGTGTTCAATGTCATAGCTCATGTTGTGACATCA